>NW_027509814.1:305000-509063 GCF_048541705.1 Temnothorax americanus
GAGTCATCTCTTTCTTTCTTTCTTTCTTTCTCTCTCTCTCTCTCTCTCTCTCTCTCTCTCTCTCTCTCTTTCTCTGTCCCTCTCTCTCCTCCTCTTTCTCGCCGTCCGATATTATCCGCGATAACGTCACTCGTCGATCAAATAAAGGGACCCGGCGCGGTGGTAGGGCCAGAGGGGGATGAATAAAGTGACTGACAGGTTACGGTGGTTGGAGGGGCCGCACAGGGCCGTGATTCGTTTTCCACGGGGGTGACCCTTCTGTGTAGGGGTTCAAAATCTGTCGCTCTCACGTTCCTTGAAATCCATGCGAATTTAATTCACGCACACGCGAATCTACTCCGGCCGAACGTGCGCGAAGTAACTCCCCTATCGATCGCCCGCGCCGCGCCGTTCTGGAAACGTGTATTTTCCGTCGCGAATTAAAACGGTTCGCCGCGCGCGCGGCGCTTCGTTACTGTTTACCCTGACCGAGTTTCAGAGTTATTTTTTTTTATTCGTTGCACTCTCCGTGTATGATAGAGGGAAACCGATATCCCGGCATTTATCGCCACTCATGACTGCGCCGTTTCATCGTAATTATGTTTTAATTGCCGGAGAGTGTAGCCCCGTGGACTTCTCCGCGTGGGCGCAAGTGTTTGTATGGTTCACGTGGTTACATTTTATGCTTCGAAGGCATAACAGTAATGTATAATGCATATAAAGGATATGTAGAAATAATTGTTATTTTGTTGCATAATTATTATGAAATGTGTATTAATAACGCGTAACATTGTAATGTATAACGTTATTATAATTTCGGAGAAGCTATTATACTGAAGATGTTCTTTTTATTTCCATGTAATAGGTAATACAACGTTTTATAGCTACGTTTAAGAATGTAATCACTTTGAAAGTTATGTTGACACTGATGAAAAAAGAAAACTAAATACTTGAAGTGTTATTTCCATCAATATTAAAGCGTCCCTTTTTTATTGCTATGCGAATATGAAGTCACTTCCGTTGGTAATCTTATTTTTTTTACGACATCTAAGCCATACTAACAATCTTGTACTTATCTTTAAATTTAAATAAATCGCGTTTATATATATCGAGCTTACCACTTTTTTTTAAAGCAATTTTTACATCGTAAAAGGAGAACAGAATTTATCACGGTTACTTCACAAGTTTTTTTTTTAAATATAATGTCATCCCTATTAATTTTTTTTACGTCACTTTTTATTCATAGTTTATTTCCCACGTACCTACGACACACGTCGTTTACTACAGGCTGCACGCAGCTGCGTAATAAAACATTGTCGTCATTGTCCATAGTTTTAAACCCGATAAAATAAGCGACTCGACTTCCGTCTTCGTTAATAGACCCCCCCGGTGCTTTGCACCCGAATGCCCATCCTCGCTGCCACGTGGAAGCGAGTTGGGCACCACTGGACTGGCGCCAGGTTGGCTGGAACCTGACACGCGATCAATCAACCTGCTGCCTTGTCCCCTGACTGAGTTCACTCGCTTTAGACTTCCTCACCTGAGTTTGAATTCGCATTCCCGACACGATATATGAACCTCCTGCAACGGAAGGATCGAGGCAGAATTTACGATTAAATCATCGATCGACTCGCATGTAAACTTGGCAAAACCCTGCAAATTATACTACTATAAAGAAGAGTCGAGGCAAACATTTTATATAAATACGACGTTGAAAAAATATTAAAGAATGTTAAAATATACAAAAAGAAGAATGTGAAAATATAAAAATCATGAACTTGTTTAATGATTATTACTTATTCAAGTAATATTCAACATTTTTATAGGATTGTGTGTGTATAACTATTGTCGTAAACCAGACGAAATGAGTAAGATCATATACACATTTCCGTTATTGACGTACCAGGCTGGGATTTTTCTTAAGGCAATAAAGCACTGTTTTGTTGAGAAAAATGGAATTTACGTGGAAACAGAAAATTTCATGGAATGGCATGGCGAGACTTTATAGAAGCGTTGTTCGATGATGATGCGTCAAATACATTTGAATTTATATTGGGCACCAGCCACCACCTTCACGCAATTGCTTTTCTCCCCCCCCTCTGCTCTTCTCTTTGCAACTGTCTCGAGCAAACCATGTAAATTCATGTAAATTCTTTTTTCGGAGGATAACCTCGATTCACTCGCAAATCCGATTGCCGAGCTATTGCGGTATCAAAAACCATTTGCGTGTAGTCTGCGATTCGCTGATGCCAGTACATGCACGCTTGACATGACATTGTTTATATTTCATATTTCTGCCGCATAAAATTCGATACTTTTAGCTGAGCGAGCGTGCGTATGTATAGAACGTATAGGTGGTGTATATCGATTTTTTTCCATAGTTATAAGATCGACTGTGACCTTCCTGTATTGCTTCTCACACGTTACGATGCTTTGATATTTTTACAAAATAACTGATTATCAGAGAAAAGTGATAGGTATAAAGTTGAATATTCATAATTCAATATTTTTTTTCTTTCCAATCAATTTGAGTATAGCACAACAGCATACAAATTAATTCCCAAATAAATACAAGGAATGGTATTTTGCATTAAATGTTCACAAATCGTACTCACTCGTCGCTTCTGGTGAATTAACGAAAATTACATCGTACCCATCGAAGTATATATGAAGTATATCATGTAACGTGATTAATTATTCAGAAATATTGCTGTACATTTATTTTTCCATCCACTTGTCATAATTAACTTAAAATTTTAATTGCGGTTTTACCGCTGCTCCGTCGGTCTGATTCACTCCGACCTCGCGTTCATGAATTATTGCTAAAACAAAAATTATGACGTGTTAATTTTGCTCGATGTTACTACCTATTTAACGAGAAACAATTTATCTAACAATTTATCTAATAATATATATATACGTATGTATATCTTTATTCAGTCCACGATAATTAGACTAAACAATCAAGTGCAAAGACAATTTTGCAGAAATAACCGCGATGACGCTTACACCCGCATAAAAGCGCACTAAGCGGGCCGCAATAATCGCGCCCGTCTGCAAATCCGTCGTGGACAGTTTTATAATCCGCCGGTTTTACACCGTCCTCCTTTATTAATACGGCGGGGCAGTAAACGTAATCTCGACGCACGACAATGGTGAAAATGCCGAATTCGCCGACTGTATTGTTCGTGAAATTTAAAAAACCGACTGTCTTGCGCAAAAAAGTATCACGATTTTTTTACATAGCTTATTTTATCGCCTAAAACGTCATTTTTTCTTTTTCCGAAATTATTCTTTTTAGAACTACTATATCTTTATTGTTGTCTTTTTGCTGAAGTTCAATGAAGAAAAGTGGAAGTGGTTTCTTTGTTTTTGTTTCTAATATATTTGTTATTTTGATAACTTTACGATTATGTGCTTCGATTTCTTCTTTCAGTTCGTTTATGTCAATTGTCGGATGCATGTTTCTTAAGACTACCTTGAATTTTTTGTCAGCTTTGCATTGATAGGTATATCCTTGGCTACCTTTTTGTTTAAGAGCCTCCATTATTGGATGATACTTTGCTGTTGTTAGTGGTTGTATCTTAACCTGATTGCTCTTAGTATTTTTAATATGTATTGGTCCTTTGCAACTCCGTCAAGTGCTTGTTTTAGTGACGCAATATTTTTGACTCCATCTAAGAAAATGGGAGGTGATTTGGTTTCAGTTTTGTTTTTAATGTTGCTGTCAGCGTTTGATTCTTGATCTTCTTCATCGCTTAGCTTTTCGTATATGTTACTGGTGCTCGCCGGTTTATTTAGCCAGTAATCTTTTATCTGTGTCTGTTTTTTATTTGATTTAAGAATTTCTGGGCTGGTTCTCATCCGTTTTTTACTTTTGATTTGTTGCCATTCCTGTTCCTGGTTTTGGGAAGCTTGTTGATTATCCTGGGAGCTTTGTTTATGCATGTTTGCGTGCTGTTGATTCAGGTTGGTTGGAAAATCCCGCCTGCTGAGTCCATGGGCTAGGTTTCTCCGAGAGGAGAGCGCCTGCGCGAGTCACGCTGACGAGCAGCTGTTCCTGTCACGGTTGTCGTACAGGTGATTATAGGATAGGCTGAGTGTAATATTAAGTCTACAGACAGTGCAGAGAGATGAAAGGCTCTTTCTCAGAACAGAGGAAGGCCTTTTTTTGGCTAATTCTTCGTACCATTAGACCTTTCTTCTTTTTTTTTTATTTTTTTATTTTATTGAAGGTTAACAATGAGCCGCTCTCATCGGGTCAGATCATCGTGGTCTTTAATACGGTTGTCCTCCGGGGAAAGTTTATGATGATTTACGGTTTAGAAAGGCGAATCTTGCGCCGAGAGAAGAGAGCATTCGTTTGATTTAAACAAATTGGTCCTTGGATCCAGGGAAACGTCAGGTGAAATTAAAGAATTGTCGCACATTCCGATTATCTCGTCGCGATAACATCCCGCGGACGCTTCGCAAGTAGGAAGGCGCATAAACCCATAAGGAATGACGCGCGCCTCTCTCTCTTTTTTTCTCGGGTTTCAAAGAAAAAGGAAAGCCGAGGAAAGGAACTCGTAGGGTGTGGAAAGAAGCGTGAAGGAATACCTTGCACCTCGCAGGGATAGGTATCTTAACGATCGTGTCTGAGGCGGGGTACATTGGGCGTGAAATAAGGCGCCTTTGTTAGGGTAGCTTTTCTTTAGAGAAAAGCTCTCTTTTTCTCCGTCTTCTCGACTCCTCCTCCCTTTCTCCCGCATTGCGCACTCTTCTCTCGACGCTTCACTCTTCGTTGCCCTTCTCTTTCGTTTCCGTCTTCGTGGCACTCTTGCGAACGCAACCCTCCACGTGAGGTCCTTCCGAAGGAAAGTGCGCCGCCTCTGACACCTCCTTCCACGGTTTCGCCACGCTCGTTTTCACGAACGAGATGTACGGAAGGGGAGTGCTTCCCGCGATCTTCAGCATGTTCACGGTGCTAACTCATGTGTTGAGAGAAACTTGGTGCATTCGCTGCATCGTAGCACGATATTAATGCAAAGACTGCACGGTCTTATCTTGTCGCATGCAGTCGAGTTTTTATAGTTCCAGATACTTTTTAGTAATAGTTCTGGTGATTTTGCTAAAAAAAACAGTCGATCGAAAAAATGATTTGCTAACTTCCCGTAGCAGATCATTTTTTAGCACATAAAAAAAAAGAGTTTTTGTCGCATGCAGTCGAGTTTTATAGTTCCTGATACAACATTGCTAGTGTCAGGAACTCTTTAGAAAGTGCTTCAATATGCTCAAAACTATTCGAAAAATATTTTAAATAAACCGAAACTCCGAGATTTCGAAAAACTAGTAGATAATTTTTTCAATGGATTTTTTTTTGGCAAATTTAACAGAACTATTATTAAAAAGTATCAGGAATTATAGAACTCGACTGCATGCGACAAGAACTCCTTTTTATTTTTGATCTGCTGGAAAATGATATGCCAACTTAACAGACATGATTAAACCGAACTTCTTTCTCGTTGTTGCGCAAGCGACATCAGCCTTGGTAAAAATGCTCTGCTTGAACTTTGCATGACCTAGTATCACGATACTTGAGAGACAATATCTCGCCGAGTATTTTGCGAAATAATACTCGTGAAAATTACAGAACTTGAACTGAATGTTACTTACAAGAAGATATACATTTTTTATGTAGAACTGAGAGTACCAAAAATAAGTATTTTTTGAACATTGACTAAAATTAGAGTGTACGATACGTTTCGGTATTTTCTGAATTCGATGAATTCCTTACCAAATGAGAGAGACAGGTGATAATCTTGGTTTGTATAGCTGTATGCAAACGGGATAGCTGATGTATGCAATTATAGCGGCTCGGCGGAAATCAATGATTCGGACGAACATTGATTTCATCAACGTAATTCATTCTGTTGTATGTGCGTATGTAGATACACATCAAATCCTCGATGTATTTGTATTAATCCGTTCTTTGATCCAAGGGCGAGGGGGTTTCCGATGTCGCACGTATTAACATGGGCTTGCAAGTTTCAAACCGCGTCGCGACCGAGAATCAAATTACCGAGTTGTCGTGAGATCGATGGCGGTAGGAATCGAGAGCTAATTAATGCCACTGGGAGGGGATTAGCGACGATGTAATTTGGCGGGTGTACCATCCTGGCAACGAGGCGCGGGAGAGGGGGGGTGAGTACACGGGGAAAGGCTGAAACCTCGAAGAATCGGAATGGTTGCCGAGATAATAGGGAGACCGACTGATTAAAAGTTTACTTTTTCCCTTCCGGTTTTCCGTCGACCTCTCGTTGCCATCCTACGAATTGTCGCAGTAAATTATTTTCTTCCTTCTCACGTTCGTTCCAAAATGCGGAATAATTTTACAGTCTAGTTAGTCGTACAGTACAAAATTTATTCGATCATCCTTGTACAGCTTCAATTTTTTTCAATGATTTGTTGCATGCAAACACGATTGTTCATTTTTTTGTCATGTATAAATCAGAATCTTGCGACATGCCATTCGATTTAATTAAGTACAATGTTTACATTTAATTCGCGATACAGAAATCTTTTTCGGTAATAAAAAGAGATCACATATGTTAGTTGAGACTTCGACAGGGGGATCTTAGTGCGATACCGACGAGGTTAAGAAGCAATTTCTACTGGATGAATTTATGGGTGCTTGGGATTAACACGGTCGGCTGCAATAAAAGTCAGGAGATCGCTCTTTTCCCCTTGTACCTGTAGCGTCGTCTTTTACCCCCGCTTTCCCCCTCTCTCATAGAGAAGAACATCGCTATCCAGAATGGTTACCTCCGCGCTTCAATTTCTCTTCTCTTTTCGCTTTTTTTTCCTCTGGATCTCTTCGTCTCGTTTCCAGGGAAAGAAAATAGAAAAGGAGGACTGGGGCATAGCAACGTGTCCCATTCCCTCGCATGGGAATGGACGACACTGTCGGCATTAAACCACCGGAATGTTCCTGTTTTCAAGACACCAGAATGCCGCGCGGGGGACTTGGGCTTTTTTTTCTATCCTTTCTCTCTTTTCTTCTTTCAATTGTATCGACCTCAAAGCGTCGCCCAAGATGGTCTTGTTAAATAGTAAAAAAATAGGGGGAAAAAATACACTTAAGAGAAAATGTGCTTGAAATATGTACTGCGAATCATTGAGCAGAGTTAGGCGAATTATATGGGTTATGTGTGATTATGGAAATCAATAAACTTCAGGGTTTTCGATAGAACTTTTTCGTGGGTTGCGGTCGGAGAAACTTATCGGAATGCGAGATCGTTGAACTTTTAAACGTAGCTTTACAACGAACAACGAACCCGTCTAATCCGATGTAGATCGCTGTATAATTCGAAGCTTACGTAATGTGATTTTCATAGATTCGTACGGGTATTGACCGCGCGAACTCTGCGCGATACCATCGGCGAAAATTGATTATTTACAAATCGGAAATTATCTCGTAATCGACATCTTTGTTTCAGGATTTTCATATTAATTTTTAGAATGTTAAAATATTATACGACGACGATTGCGGCACACTTGGTATATCGTTTATTAAATCAGGACTTAAATCTAAGTCGTTTCGCGAATAATTAGTCGAAATTTGCCGTGCATCTTACGGGACGATAATGGCGCAAATCGCGGACGGAGGTGCGTACATAAATTATGTCGCAGTGGAGAACTCGTCGGAGTTTTTTTTCCCAATTGCACGCAACTCACGCCGGAAAATCTTGAACGGATCTCTAGACCGATACGCGGATCGGAGATATGTTCGCTGGAAATCGTATATCCCAGGATTTAATTCGATTTTGTGGGACTGTCTCGTTCCCCGCGCGGAATTCGCTTCGCAGGTACTGCATGTCGGGATTAACGACTCGGCGTTTCGCTCCGTTTTCCCTATTTTCTTCTCCCTCAGAGACGAATTAGATTGCAGATCATGTCAAGCTCCTTTTGTATCTGTTCTCTGCTTCACTTTATCTCCTTATTGATTGAAATTCCTGCACCTTTTTGTTAAGACAGATTCATTTACAGATGATTTCAAGGAATATGAGATCAAGTTATATTATTAAATTTATCTCCTTTTATTATATATATTTATAATCTTATATAACCTTTTAATCTTTTTTCTGCATACAAATGAGTTTTTTCTAGAATAATAAATTTATATTTTATTGCGCTGTCGCTTCCTTTTTTCTCTTTCTCTCTCCTCTTTCTTTTTGATCCTGCTTTCTTATTTTTCTTATGCGCTCATTCGCTTTAAATCACATATATTTACTAGAAAAAGCCAGTATAGGCAGAAAATAAAATCGATGAGAGAGGACGGGAGGAATACCGGAACGTGTCGCTAACGTAATAACATTTCAATTCGAGGACGGAAATTACCGCAGGGCACGACGACAGACCATCCCTCGCACTCAGAGGGTTGACCGCCCTTTTCGCATTTCTGCCTCTATAGTGTTCAAACGTATTCTTTTAGCGAATACATTTACTGTGTTTTATCAATAATTCAATAAAGGGAATTTACGCGGACAAAAACATCTTCAAGAATCATTTTTATTTACAAAAAACGATAGATGGTGTTTTATACGTTAAATTTGTTGTCTAAATTGAAATTTTTATATAAATTAATTCCAACGCCAGTCCTAGACGCGCCGCGCGTCGGTGCGTCTAATCATGCGCTGCCCTACTCTAAGATGCTCGTTGCACCTTACGATCGCGGATTTACCCCGTTAATTTCGTGCCGCACGAAACCAGAATAAACGGAAATGCGCGCAGTTCACGACATGGATAGTCGAGGGGGAGAGCGCCGGGATCAAGCGGGAGTGCATTCGAGGGTTGGCGAACTTTTCTTTTCCATTTATTTAACGAACCCCCATCGCACGTTCTCGTGCGGACTCGGCGTGGCGGCCGTGGTGTGGATTACGAGGATGTGGCACTTTTCAGCGATGGGGAAAAAAGTGTGTCGCATTAATTAAAAGCGACGCTGCCGTCGTCGCCGAACGCAATTACGAGCGCTGCGCTGCAGGTCGATTTTTATGTATGTACCGGATCTATTTTCCTGTTGCCTGCTTTCTGCAGTAACCTGTTTTTTTGTTGTACTCTGTACCCCGCTTTTGCTTTTCATTTCGACGATGCAGCGCCGCGCCGCGCCGCGCGAAGAATGATTCTTTGATAATTACTCGAAGCAGATAACGTCGAAATTTTAATGAAATTAGCTCGGCGAGAAACCGAGACATTGAGTTACTTTAAATGTAACCCCGAATTTTTCTAAATTGCATTATGCGCGTTATCATGCACTTATTCAAAGTATTAAATGTCCCGTGGCGATGGCTTTTTCGTAGTAATATATTAATTAATTTGTTATATCGAAATTTCCGCAAATTATTTTCTTATTGTTGAAATAAAAAAAAATTATATTTTAACGTTATATTACTTTCGCTTTCGGGTGAGTAAAAGCTTGCATGCTTGATGATTGTTGCTCTCTGCTTTGGAATAGTTTCTGTTTTATCTTTGCCCCTAGCGGGGCAGCTTCTTGCAGATACCGGCCTAGCCAGTATCTTTTTTTCTCTCCCGCTTTGCCTCTCTTTTTCTCTCGCCTCGAGCCTGGCCCGATATAGTAACGGGTGTCTCGCAATTCGCACTCGACGCCGAATGGCGCCCAACGCACCCGTTCCTTATGGGTTTACGCTTCCTGAATGGAGCTGCTGAGCCCGGAGGGGATTTTATCGGAATATCGGCCGACAACGTCGTTACGACGCGTCGCTTTGTGCAGTTGGCGCGATTATGCGCGCATTCTGCCCGCGAGGGCCGTTGCGAACGCTCGCCCCGGTATCGCATCACCGCCTCACCGGAGGGATCATATGGGAGGATGATAATAGCGTGATAATAAAAATGAAGAGAGCCGGCCACTACCTCGCCGCGGTAGACCGCAATGTGGAGCGGAGTGGAGCGCGGCCGGAATTATCCGGCGGTATTGCGCGGAACGCAAACGCGCGCGCGCGACGAGTTATACGAAATTTCCTTTTTACGAGCGGAACAGACGTTGACGTGTATATTTGGCACGACAGTTTCTTTTTTCGCTTTTATACCACATTCCCGAAATACGGATACTTTTTTCGGCAAGTCGCGTTATATCTCTCGCGCGACACTCCGCGCGTGGGCGCAGATTTACGGCGAACTGTAAATGTAAGTTTGACAGCGGGTTTTTATCGAGGCACTGAAAATAGTGAAAATAACAGCGACGTGCGAGAGTGGCTTTTATTATTTCGCGACCTATGCCCTTACTCTCTCTCCCCCCTCCCCCGAATTTGTTTACTCAATTTTTTATGCGGCAGCTGTCAATAGAAAACGCGAAAGCAGAAATTGGGTTCTCCGCTAACTCGTTATTCAATCGATTTTATCGGAAAGATGGTATAGCGCAAAAAAACCAATTTTATAGGGGAGGAAAAGCTATTTTATAAAAGTGTGTAAAAGAAAACGATTTCTCGTTGGCGTAACGTATCGTCCTCGTCGCAGTGCCTCAATTAGATTTTTTTTTTATGTCGGCAAAACGTTCGATCTTCCTGCAATCTTTCTTTTTCTCGAGTGTCCGGAGGATGATTATCCAGAGACGAGAGCAAAGGGGACGTATATAAGGGTGTAGGTTGTGATATAAGTGAATATGGATGATGAGTGGTAGCTGTGTTTTGCCGCAGGCCAGATAAGCTGTCAGCTACCGATGGAGATTGATGCGTCTCACATTAATCTATAGCTTTGTCTACCCTATTTTTTCCGTCATTAACCAGGTTTACTCTTTCACTGGATGAGAACTAATGCGAATACGCCACACGCTCGATCATGTTATTTCATTTCCAAGAAGGTTCGTGCTCAATGAATAGCTCGTGAAAAATATTCCTGCTATATAAAAAAAGACAGAAGTTTTTCTCGAAGAAATTTATAAAAACTTAACGGCTCGTTCTTTCTTTATTTTAGATGTGTGATCTGAACAATATTTCTCAGACTGTCTTCGTTTTATTTGTTAGCGTCTGAAGGGAAGTTCGTCAAGAAATTACGGAGAAAGGATTTAATTTTAACAGCAATGGCGCGCGAGAGGGAATTATCTTATTGTTAGACGTAGTAGTGCGGCATAATTTTTGTTATCATAACGGAAACTAGCGATGCGAAATCGCGAGAGTCGCGGCGCATAATTCAGCCCCGTGCACACACATCCACTCCGATAACCTCGTTGCGCGCGTTATCAGCGCTTCCTTTTTCGCGTGAAATTTTCCACTTTTTGTCGACGGTGCCTCGCGACGAAACGCGATTTACTCCGGAGCTACGACTCCGTACCGGTTTTGAATTTCATGAGAATACGTTCGGCGAACTCTCATCGGGAGGAGGGGGGGACAGGAGAGCGGAAGGAGGGAGATGCACGCGGCATTTTACTGAATTTTTTGAGCAATGCGAAATTAAAGCGGCTTTTAATTGGCAGAAACGCGGCGCGCCTTTGCAGACTTTTAATTTTTTAATTTGGCTTTTTGTGCGCGCGTCGATTATTTTTTATTTGACGAAGAAAATGCATTTCCTCGTTAATATTCCTTTGCTCTTTGCCGACCGTTCCGGCGGATATACAATATGAGGAGGTCCGGCTATTAAAAACGCTAGAGATTTTCTTCTGTATGTACAAGATTTTCCAAGCACAGTTGTTTCGTAAAAATGCTTTATTCATTCTGCCTTTCTATAAGACCAGATTAAATTTCGTTGGGCAATAAGCAATTATCTGATAAATTAACGGTAAATGTGATTCTCTTACCTATTTAAAAGTTTTAAAATAATTGTTTTTCGAGGCTACGTATTTTTAGAGTAATTCCACCTTCTATCACCGTGTTCCCTGCAAAGTCATTTAATTATCTGTTCTAAATTATAAGCCCCCTCTCCTACGTGCTCATTATGCAATAAACTCTCAAATGGCACGTCGCCGCAGTTTCGAGGTAAGGGTTCCATTTCAAAGAACACGCTTTTTCTTTCTCACCGCGTAACCGGACGAGTTTCCTTCGCGCACTTTGCCGCCAACGTAACCCGTTTGGTCTCGGGACGTCACCTCCGCCCTATGGCGAACAAGGTCGGAGGTTGTAGATGGTGAATCGACAGAGGTATGAGAGATAGTACGGGGCCCGGACAAAGTTTGTCGCAAGTTTAGATTGAGTTCAATCTTCGAACACACACGTACGTAAACGCACACACATACGCACACACAAACGCACCTTCTCGCACCTTCTATCGTGACTCAACCGCCGGTCCTTTCTCGGTTCCTTGCATTCCCAGTACGGCCAGCTTATCGCCTAATATCCAGCCGGAGGTGGAAATGTCGAGACGTTTCGTGCCCAGACCCGTCGTCTTCGGAGTTCGCGCCTCTATGCTTTCTGACCCCGTCCTCTCCCTCTCCTTCCCGAAGGTGACAAAGTAGCCGACAAAGTAAGAATTGTGTGGCGCGGACGTAAAGTTCTTCCTGTTCCTAGAAACTATTGACGCCCGGGATGCTTATCGGCGAAAGCGGTTTAACGTCACCTCAGCTACGTTTAACGAGCGCTTCGCGAGGGTTCAATGCAACCATGGCACCACATGGTTGCTAATGGTACGGTTTGCTAATGCGTTTCAGGGATTGCGGTACACTGTGCGCAGAAAGTTGCATGACGATTTCCACGAAGACACGCAGAGTATATATACAGTTACAAAGCCTGATGATTTAATATCAACGATATTCATAAATAAAAGAGGAATATAAAATTTGCTACAGGAAAGTATATCTATTATTTACTCGTAGGGTAATAAAAGTGAGTACTTTCCTCACGCTCACATAAAATCGTTGAACGACCAAGCATATTTTGGGGAAAAAAAAAACACACACACAATTTATTTATTGCCATGCTCGTCGAATGGGAGTAAATTATCGATTTTATCGCAGCGTCGCATCGGTGCAATCGTGAGAGCATTTCGGAGACGCGGAGCTATATTCCGGATGTGTCAAGCGCCTAACGACGTAACGTTGCGTACGTTAAGAGCACATCACGTAAATCAAGTTAACGCGGTACCGCGATGAAAGCCCTCGCCGGCTCGTCGTCGGTGAAATTCGCTCGTCGTTCTTCCCTTCCTCGCTTTACCCGTAAAATTCGATCAGAAACGCCGTATTCTCGTTGGCTGATAGCGTCATTTACCTTACTTGGCCATTTTACCGACAACACAGCGAACAAGGGAGCTATACGGCGGACGAAACGAGTCGCGCGTTCGGCGTTTACCCCTTAGAAATTTTTAGGGATGAACTTTTTCGCGTACATCACGTTCAATAGCGGACAGAAATGTCTAATACTTTTATTTCACTGGTATATGTACCACCGCGCATTTACCGTCAAATAAACTCTATTCAACCTTCCTGAGTTTCCGTTTTTAAAAGTCGCAGTCTTACTCTCCCTACATTTCTAAATCGCGCACGGCTGACTTTTGATTTTTCGCTAACGGACATTGTCGCGCATTACACTGAAAGCGTAAGAGAATAAACCCAGAGAAAAATATGAAAGAATGGAGATTGACGATCCAGAAGAAAAGGTAGCACCATTGAGGAAAAGTAGCACGATGCGGAGGCAGCCAGACGTCGGGTGTTTCCTTAATTGCATTTTTATGCTCGCCCGGATTTCCGGGTCGGCGAAAGGGTCCAGGGGTCCAAGGAGAAGAAAGGAGTTTATTATACCGAAGGCAGAAACTCTCGAGTCCGCGGCTAACCATTAATGCGACTTGACTCCTCCACGGAATGAACGAAATCGGTGCGACGTGATCTTTGCTTAGTCGGGGAATTTCGAGCACATAGAATATCTGTCTATGTTGGTTGGTAAAGGAATAAGAAATAGATGATGTGTTAATAAAATACTAATAAAATTTGATAAAGTATTAATAATATATTAATAAAATATTAATAAAATTTGCGATAATTTATATGAAAGTAATGAATTATTTATTACTAAAAATTAAAATTAGAATGGATTTTTCATTCTGTTATTTGTACTTCGGATCTAGCGTAATTACTAAAAAAACGTAAAATTTCAACAAGTAATATGTTTTATAGTGGAACATTTTGAGCGAAGAGATATTCAAAACTAATTATAAAAAAGTCTGGCTGAAACGACGAATCTAATTTCAATCTTAACTGAAAGTAGATTGGAACTGTGGGAAACGATCGTCTTGACCTTTCGGAAAATCTCGTTTTCACACGTAATGAGAGGTGAGAGTTGAACAATCTCTCTTAGACATAATGAAGTACCAGAAAATAAACAGAATTTTTAAAAATAATAAAAAATTAAAAATAGGAGAGTCTGTATGACACTTATATCTTCCGCGGAAAATTGAAAATTAATTACGCTCAGACTTTTAGATTTATGTACATACTTCGAATACTGTTTTTCGAGTTTTCAAACAAAAGCAATCAGATTATTGTATGTACACTGTATAAATGTACAATTATAATCGGTACGTGATTCTATACTACGTATAACTTCATTATTTTTTCACAACGTAATTAGCGTTTTATAAGAGTTCCTTTATATATTCCGGATTGTAACTTTTTTCCGTCACGTCTCCGATTTTATGATCGGAATCACGTACGTTTCCGTGTTATCCTAAATATCCCCGGAAACTTGATAGCGTAGTTGGACAATGGAGCAGAGTCCTGATGGAAATACGAGAAAGAAGAGAGAAGTGAATTCCGGCTGCACGCGCGCGGGAGCCGCACCGAATTCGTGTAACAGTCGCGAATAAGTTCGAACTGTCTTGTAACATCGACCGTCCGTTCTATCGGGCTGTCTCTTTCTCTCTCCATCCCCTATCTTCTCGCTTCTAGATTTATTGAAATTTTATGCGGTATCCCGATGAGGTCCGACTCGGAAAGTTTTATCGACGGCCGCGATGGGTGGTCGGACCTTATATTACGCGGGGGGGAAAAAAGAGATCGAGGGCCGGCTTTTATTTTGCTGCTCGGAGCTTATATTCCATTTTTCTGCGTTCCAAAGAGAAAAAAATCAGGTTGTCAGTTGGTCGAAATGAAAATATAAAATCCCTATAAAAAGCCACTTTCTTGATCGTCGAGCGTGCGCGCGTGTGTGTTTTTTTTGTGTGAATATGCGTGTGTTGAGTGATTGACTTGCGTTTTCAAATATGTACTTATTCCAGTGCTGTATACTGGAAGGCTTTATAGCAACAAATTGTTGATGCCTTGTCTTTTGCTCAATTGCAATACAGTATATTACTATATTTCTTTTTGTCGACCGCAGAATTATATATATCGAAAAAAAAATATAAGTTTTTTAAATATTGGAAATATTATCAATCTTGTTTAGATAACACGATCGCAGTTTTATGTTGCCACTTTTATCAATCTCTGTGTGGGAAAACCTCGAATAACTTCATAAACAAATTAATTCTGCGTTACCGAAAGCAAAATCGCGATAACGTACGTTGACACATTTCTCTGTTGAAAAACGACGATATTTTATTATATTCTCGTTCCGTATCACGCTCTTAATTTCCACGCGGAAATTTCCTTTTATTTTTGATCTGCTGGAAAATGATATGCCCAACTTTACAGACACATATAATTATAGGTTCTTTTGTTTCTCGCGAAATTAAGAAAGAGTATGCAGTCTCATTAAACTAATAATGTTTGTGCTTACGCTAGAAAATTATTCTTTTGTGCTTGCCATCGTATATCTTTTCATATCTGCTTTTCAAGCCCCTTTAATTTCAAAAATGTAAGATATTGTGCGCCAAAATAGAGCACAAACGTGGAACATACCAGTAAATTGTGTTACTACAATTATTAATTGCGTCATGTGCAGCTGGCTTAACAATCGACTTGCTGACAAGTTCATGAACAGATAATTTTTTTGTCGTGCTGTCACTTGCACACGCGTGTAGTTCGCAGTCGTATGACAATGCTCGGCCAATGATTTGTGCCAGGTCATTAGGTACCGGTTTTCATCGGCGTGGCATGGACAATAACATACGGAATAATGTATGATATAATGCTCGTGCTGCTTTACAGCACGGTCCACTACGATTCATGCGTTGCGTTTAACGCGCGCTTACCTCTTTCACGATGAGTATGGGCGATCGTCATAATCGTTAAAATTTTACCGGTACATTGTGTTTACATAATCCATCTTCAAATTCATTACGCATCAACGAAAATGCATTCGTCACATTGGTCGTTTGTCGTTTCATTGCAAGGTTAACATTTTTATAAAAATGTTAGTTATAATTTTTCGTTCGAATGCACTTTAATTGGCACGAAGGCTTCTTTGCAATTTTATTTATACGTGCATATTTAGATATAAATTTGTATCGGACATTCTTCCATAATTGTTTTTAATGCAAAATAATTCTTAGAAGGATTTACGAAATAATGCATTTCGCTTTAATTCTACAATATTATCCCGTGTGGTAGAAAATAAACTTAATGAAAGAATATGGTATTCGGCGTGATAGAAATTAAACAACAATAACTTCCAATAAAGTCTCCGATTCCACGGATTACCGGGAATCTCTCTCGATTTTCATCGCGCGGTGCAAGTTATCAAACAGAGTTTATTACTAATGAAGTATAATTACGTTTTTTTGCTGTCCTACCAATATATTCCCCTATCGTTATTTCCCCCTAGCTCTTATCATAAATTTTTATCCTATCCCCGACGCTCGCTGAAAAATCGCGGATGCTCGCGTGATTTGAATCACATGATAGTCGCGCGTTCAGGTCGACGTTAAAAAAATCGACTAAAATGAACGAGAAAAAAAAAAGAATATCTCGTGAGAGGGAATCAAGCCACTGCTTTTTGATAGCTCGCGCCTGCGTTTCAATTATTGCGCCCGACTTGATTTATGGCTTTTCTCGCACGTCGCGTTTGAAGAGGATTATATTTTTCCGGTCAGCGAGAATTTTGATGACGCAAAAATTCGAGATTAAATCAATGCCCTAAAAGCTTCCGTTCAAAGACGAATTCGCGTGCGAATACCTAATCGCGATCAACTCCTAAATAAACAGTTGCAAATTGCTCGTCCGTGTTCGGTATGGATCGAGATTTCTAAAAGCGCCAGTTTAACAGGAAAGTTTTTCACGAGGTGTTTTTGAATTTGTGCGACACGGAATTAGCGTTGTAATGAACGTTTAACATTTAACGCTTAAAACCCCTAGACTGACGGAACACTTTGCTCTAAGTAGCTTAAACGGCTCTGAAATTACAATTAAATTTTTTATTACATAGCATCACATGACGCGAATTAAATCGCATCATATATCGGTCGCGACGAAGGTCTTTTTTTTTCCTTTCATATAGTAACACGAGTTATTAGATTAATTGCTTCCAATTATGTGAAGTATTCGAAATGCGCGCTAATCCGGATGCAGTTCATATTCGATAATTGCTTTCTAATTGTAAGCGCAATTCATTGGCGACTGCAAATACCGGTTAATTATTTGCAAATTTGGGGTGCGCCGGATTTAATCCACCATAACAGGGACGAGATTTGCTGCCACACAGCACATTTGATTGCGTCATGCGCGGTTGTGCCAAGCGGAGTAAATGAATTTCAACTTTTTAGGTATTTATTTATGCATTTTCGAATCAAGACACACTCTAGATTGGCCTAGATACTCTTTCCAACGGTTATCGAAGCTTGGAAGTTTTTTTTCGAAGCTCTCGGATTACATTAACGGGAATTACCAAGAGCAAATCAATAATATGTAATACACGAATTAACCCACATTATTTCTTATACATGCATAAGAAAAGATGAATTACGACTGTCTTTCCCGGGCTTAAGTTGCGGCGAAAAGCAAATAAAAGACGAATGGAAAATTTTACGAGGCACAAGATTTACGACTGACTTCTCCATTTTCCTTTTTTTTCCTTTCTCTGTCGGTGTGCATAAAACTTTTCTAGTAAATCCACATCTGGCAGCGTCCGATCGCAGTAACGGCGAAGTCGTGCGAGAGTCTTTTTACCACCAAAGAGGATTTTTTGTTCTTAAAATGAATGTTCAGTAATGTTAAACGCCTTATACTTTTTTCCCTCTCTCTTTTTCTCTTTCTTCTGTTCTTTTGCAGTATTTTTTTACGCGTGTAAAAGATATGCGTGTAAAAGAATATGAAAATGACTCATTCGTGTATAACCTTCTGGCATATTCAATAAATTATTGAGACATTGATTGGTTCATGTTTGTCTGGATGGTAACGAATGTTCATATATTTCGTTGCATGCGCGATTATCTTGGCATTCACGAGAATTAGGGCCATTCTACAATACGTCACAAACAATGGCAACTGCTAGTTGGAAAGAGTTATTTCTGATTGCCGATTGCCAGTTACTGTCACCAAAAAAATTAAAAGTTCGCCAACTCTCTCTTGCGACAACCGCAATTGACAAATTGTTTGCGACGTATTGTATTAGAATGGCCCTTAAGGTATAATGAGATCGCCAAGCGTGACTCGCATGTCAATCACGTTATAATGAATGCACCTACCAATCAATATTGTATCGATGAAAAGATAATGACGAGTTTTTAATTGATCGATCGTTTTGATGAGATTTTACGGGAACCAGTGCTTTTATGAGAACCATACGTAACGTTGATTTAGCACGTTAGCAGTCTCCCACCTCTCCGGTGCGCATCATCCCGACTATGCGGCGCGGAATTTCATTTCGGTGACGACGACCTCGTAATGTCTACGAAGAGAAAAAAGGAGGCCTAACTCGAGCGCGGAATACAAACAGGAAGGTTTTCGGCACTAACCCATTTTCCGACCGGGAGAAAAATGGGCCTCGGTATGAGCCGTTCTCGGTGCGACGCAATTTATGGTCGTACGTTGCCTCCAGTTTCATAGTACAGATGCGCCATGAAGTGTTCTGGCCCGAGAAAAAAAATCTGTGACTAACATCGGGGATCTTTCTTTTTTTCTCTGAACAAACACAGAATTTTCCCGCGAACATAATAATCTTTATTTGCGTTGAGAAACTGTCGTTGCAGAATTAATATTGGATCAGATAATTAATAACAATGGATGTTAGAGAAAAAATAACTCTTGCATGAATTTACGTAATAACGTATAAATACATATAAAACGGGATGAATATTGAAATGAAGAGAAATGAAAATTGAACGCGGATTGTTTGTAAAATAAGAGGGAAAATGAGCGAGACGTTGCAAAGTAGAACAGGTTTTAAATTAAAAGCTCAATCCACAACTTTGCTTACACACGTTTTAAATTTTTATTCTAAATTACCGCGTTAAATTATACCTATATATATATGTATATACATAAAAACATGGAAATTTGTTTAAAGATCTCAAAGGATAAATTAGATTAATACAATTTTGCGCGATAAGAATTTTTTTCCGTCATATATTTCTTGATGTTTTCCAGAGAAAAGGACAGTTAGCAAGATTGCTACTGACAAACCGGCGCGATAGTGTTTTAATCTTTTCCGCAAGATCTTGAAGATCGTCGGTCCCGGCGCCGTTGCATCACACGTCGTCTATAGATCGTACCGCGACCGGCCATCCATCCCTACCCCGGCGTGAAACACGTCTCCCTCTGGAGTCCGCAAATGCACCCTTACGCCCGCGACTTTTTTCCCGAACCGTGCGAGAGAACCCACGCGGATGACGTCAGCCGGCGCACGATTGGCCGAGCTGGCGTTCACGTGACCAGGTTGGCCAGTGTCTGGAGGGTTGCGAGGGACAGAAGGAGACGCGCGCGACAAGGCGAGTAGGGAAAACCGAGGGTGCGACAGAGAGAAAGAACTAGGGGTAGATAGAAGACCGAGCGAGTAAGAAGGGAGAAAGAGAATGAAAGAGAGTGAAGGAGAGCGAGAGGAGAAACCTCAAGGGATGAAGGAGGAGCGAGGATACATGACGCAAGGGGTGTGATAGATAGAGACAAAAAATACGATGGGAAAGAAAAGACGAGATATGGATGCTGGTGGAAGTCACTGATGGAACGAGGGAGGGAAAGAGATGGGAGCGCACATGCAGAGGGAACGTGAGGAGAGGGGTGGCCGAGTGACGCGAGCGAGAGGGTGCTCGGGGGTGGAAGAGAGAGAGAGAGAGTAGAGGGGATCGCGATGCGCGCGGACGGAGAAGGGGGTGATCGCGAGTCTCGCCAGTCACACTGCGACGACCGCGACGCCCCAACGTCTCGTGGTGCCATTTGTCCGCTCGTGACCTCGAAAAATCTCGTAATAATCGTTTCCGACGTTTTTCCCCGCGAACTCTCGGGCTCGATAACTCCGACTAGTCACCTCCGATAAGATGAGTTAGAGAGATAGAACGAGAGGATCTCGAATTGCACGATTTGACAAGATTCGTCGTTCGATGAGGAAGAAAGTAGAGTAACGGCGATCGCGTTTCTCGCGTCATATGGTGATGCGTCACTCGTGCGCTGAACTCGCAATCCCCGTGCCGTTTTGAAAACTCTCTCTCGCCTTCCCCGTACCCCCGAAACGCGCTCGTTTGCGAAAGAATGAGCTAATCGCGCGCGAGGGGGGGTTGGCTCGAGGTGTGAGGCATTTTTCGCGCGTTGTTTTCCGGGCTCGCGATTGTAGAGATACATAACCGGTGGGTGCCATCGAGGACACTTTATAGTTGTGTAGAACGCGGCCACGATGGTCCTCCACGGAGCGAATCGTAAGTTATATGTCCCCCGTTGTCGTCACCCTTCTCGAGCACGTTCCACAACTTTGTGAGATACGTGTCCGATACGTGTCATCCGTATTAAATATGTGTTTATAAGGTCTTTGTATGTACAGTTTAAAATATTTCAGACACTATTAATTTAATAGAATCGATTTTTGAGGAAAGCTTGTATTTGAGTTCTGCAGTCTTTGAATGATTATGCTCGAAATTATAAACATCGATCAATCTTGTCTTGCTTAACATATATCATGTATTTAATATATATGTCTTACGTTGGCCATAAGTGGAACGTGCTCCAGATTCTTTCTTCTTCCCATTTTCCGATATACGTTTAGATTAGCAGACAGTAGTGCCCCTCGTGAAATTAGTCGCATTTATTCTAAACGTTCCTCATTATCTCAAGGTTAAGAAGTCAATTTTTCGACCTGTGTTACGTTTTTTATTCAACAAGGTCGACTGACAAGATAGCTGTACAATAGTCATAATGAAAATTACTCACATTTCTCCTTAAGACTTATATGTCCGTTACAATAACACCTAATTTTTGTCTATACATAATGAATTATCTCGGGCGTTCAATGAAGCAGTCTAATTACGTTGTCGTACATTTCTCTACCTTTCGCAATATGCGAAATCGCACGAAAAACTTTGGTCGCGTGACCGACGAAAGCATGGCTCATTGTACGCGTTCGATCACGCGAAATCAGATCCGACGTAACGGAATGCCCGATGGGTGGACGCCAGATACCCCTGACGAATGGCGAGAAGGGGTGCAAGTGCACCCCGAATTTTTCGTACTGTAACGCTCCGCATTTGCGGCGAGACTTGGCTCTCTCGCATGTTTCGGTATCTTTAAAGAGCAGAAAATTTATAAGCCAAAAGATTTAAATTTTAAAACAACTCAGATTTGTCGTTCATAATAACACACGTATTTAAACATATACGTTTATATACATTTTGTCGCGCCTAATCATTATTTTCCATGACTGTTAAGATTGTAAATGAGCTCAAAATCGAGAGTGCGAGAGGGCTTACAAACTTTGCCGGTCGAGTTGCCGGTAACTTGGCTGTTAACATTACATCTCACACAACATCGAATGAGTAACTTTGATCGATGATGACTAAAAGCCAGAGGAAGTTGGCATAATTGCCTGGCGGCTAATTGCAATTGGAAACTAACGTTGTTGCAGAACGCTTGCTGTCCGTCGCGGGAAGTAGTTTGATTTTCGGATAATATAATATACCCCAGCGGGAACGTATAAAATCGTGAGAAGGTTTTTACGTAACCGCGCGGTCGATTAGCGTGACGTGATGGAAACGGCGGGTCAAATACGCCGCCGCGCGAATAACGAGAGGGGTGAAATCACAGGCCGCGGTCGATAAGTATCGCGGACGCGGCACGATCGAAGGCCTATAAAAAATTTACGATGGCCAAGGCAAGACCGATCGCATTTCGACGAGAGTATACAGTCGTGTCTAATTCCGAAATCGAATCGTACGCTTGTCCGTTATACCTCGAGGACGATAAAAAATCGTTGGCCATTTGATTCGAGGATGATAGAGATCGGTTTGTTAAAAAGTCGTTCGCTAAAGCTGCAGTAAAAAATTTTATTGTTTTAAACAGAGCAAAGAGTGTTCTTTATAATGCTATTTCTTACTGTCGGAAAGGCGAACTCGCGACGTAAACTCGACGTAATCTGCACTGCTGCGCTTTGTCGTTTTGATACGGACTCGGTTATATGAAATCAGTGCAACGTGACGGAATATAGGTGGGCGAATACGCTATTGGAATAGTAAAAAGGACAAAATTGCAGATTGGGATTTGCAATATATGTCGCGTGTGCTTGGTGTGCGCGATCCGGTCGAGAATCGATTAAACCTTTACGACCGACGATGTGGCCTCCATCGCTCCGCGAACACGTACATCGGCGCGTAAACAAGCGTGTTCGCTTGTACGGCTAATGATAATAAATATCGCCGCATTGCCTCGTGCGTCATTTTAAAGAGATCGGCTCGGTGATTGAATGTACGATGTAACGTCACCCGGCGGTGCTCTAAATAATAATTCGCGCCGGCGTAAACGATCACGTGTTGCGTAATTGCCTGTCTGGAATAACGATGCGTATAAATTGCATAATTTCATAATTTCTACAAATTAATATAGAACGATAATTTGATGGTCCAGTCCAGATCTACATTTTTGACTGAAAATGATGCAGGTTTTATTGTACAGGAAGAACAACCACGCGTGCAAATTTTTAAAAAATATTAATCGATCTAAAATCTAAAACAGTTAAAATAATTTTACACGAGATAGATAATAGCACTTGACAAAAAAAATCAACTCGTATTTTATTAGAATATCACGTTGAGTAGTATACATGGCAATTAAAAATAATTTCTATGTCACTTTTACCGCCCAAATAATTCTTGATCTCTCTCCATTAAATGCAACAATGCATCCCTTCCGCCGTAATCTTTTTTACCGGCCATACGTGCCGGGGCGCGGGTCCATTAAAAAACGATAACCATTAAAAATCTCTGAGGAAACGCGAGGATTCACCCTCGTAACCGCTACTCCTTTATTTCGGAATGGCGATTGTCGGTCTTCCGCCGTGAATATTCGAGGAAAAAAGAGAAAGAAGGAAAGAGGGAGAAAGAAAAAAAAAGATAGAGACGAATAGCATAGAAAAGAGAGACCGACGATCTTTCTCCGAGTTCGGTGCAGAAAAGACGAGGGTTGGCCACAAGGGTGGCGAATGTTGGATCGCACTTTATAGTCCGCAATTATCGGCGGGGTTGGGCCGAGGGCATCTGGGAAAGCGAATTTTTCTCGCGGCCCTAGAGCTCCCATCGGCTCGTAAAACTCGCCTACATTGCGCTGGTGCAACAGCGATGGCGGCGTGCCTTTCGACGCATTAGCTAATTGTTACGTCGATATCGGTTGCCAATTTGCCCAATTTGTTCGTCATTTCCGGCAGTACATCATCGAATCTCGAGTCGATTCCGTTCGTTCATCGTGAAAAATGCGATCTTGCGATCATAAAAAGTTACTGGAATTGCCTATACAGAGAGGCAAACAACCCTTTTTGCTAAAGAAAATAATACATCAAATATTAATTTAAATTAATAATATAGCAGGATTTACATTAAATATATTTTTGTATCTGTTTGTATTACAACAAAAATATCAATTTTACAATATTTTTTAGTGGCACACATGTATCTATGACATATGAAAATGTATATCAAAAGGTAAACATGTATAAACGAATATTTTTAGACATATGGAGTAAGGTAAATGTATGTCTGGACATTTTTATCATGTTAGTTCTTAAATAAATTATAACGCGAGTTAAAATCAAAGAATCAAAGATAAAAATATTTTTCTTGTATTATATTTTTAGCTTTGATTTTAATTCGCGTTATACTTATTTAAAAACTAAAATGATAAAGGTGTCCAGACATTGGTCTTAAGTGTCCCGGCATGGGTACATCTACCTTATTTGTTGTAATTAATTTTTTTATTGAAAACTGTGTTGAAATTTTTATTGTTTATTAATCGCTTTAAATTTGGAAATCTGTTAACATTTTGAAGGATACTTGCGATATCTAATGGCAGATTATTTAAAAAAAAAATCAATTTTTGTATTAAGTATAAAATAATCTTATTGAATATGACAAGACAAAACATCAAATACATACGTTATGTCTGTTATATATCTTGCAAACATCATGCATATATACGTCATGTAACGGTGATGTTGAAGCAATATGCATTAGCTAATTGTCGCCGAAGCTAGGCCGATTTATCCAATTCATTCGTCTCTTCCGACCCTCTATCATCAACTTCCAACCCGGCGACCGTCCGATGATACCTCGACCTCGACGAGAATTGCCCGGAAATCGATGCCGATGAATTTTCATCAGCGTTGCTGGCCGTAGTAGACTGATTGGCGTTATCTGCGAATTCGAATTACGCTTAAGCGGATCTCTTCCGACGCTGACGATGTCATCGTCGAAAATGGCACAATCGCGAGCGACCTGGCGGTAACATCTTTTTTTTCTCATTGTTCATTTTTATCGTCTATTATTTTTATATCGGCAACATCGATATTGATAGCGGCGAGCGTATCGACAAGCGAGTGTCATTTGCGCAAGGAATGACTTCAATATCTCTTCCGAACGTCGCATCGTCATGGTAACGAGGACAAAAGAGATGGATAATAAAATAGAACGAATATAGAACGGCGTAGACTCTATCATATCGGGGTGATAACGTGACACAACCCAACCGGGCAGGGTTCTCCGCCGTTATGTGTGCGGATACGTGTTACGCGATAATACACTATACAAGATTAAGTATTTCGTAACTGGCGGCTAACAAGCTTACGCTTTCTCGCGCGAAAACCGAAGCACGCGACTCATTGTCAGTTTAGGTGTACTTATTTTTTTGTAAAAGGAAACATGCAAATTTTGTATTACATTTTAAGGGGCAATTTTTAAATAATTACTTTAAAAAATACAGTTTAGAAACGTGCTTAATTTACATTTATGACAATTGAGAGTTCTCATGTGTCCAATGTATCGACTTTCTGTGCATTTACTCACTTTAGGTATTTAAATTTAAATCTCTACGTAGCCTGTAGTGTATAACATAGCGGGCAAACGCATGACTGTTCGAATATGAATCTCCATTGATAATAATTCAGTTTGCCTCTTATCAATCCGGTCACGTATACCCGACGCGCTCTCGTCGAGAAGCTGCTTCAAAAAGCCGTACCGGGGACTCCTTATAAAACACAATTACGAGTCTTAATCAAGTTTCGACGCACTTAATTACGTGAAAGTTAGGAAAAGCGCGCTTGCTGTTTACCGACCCCGTTGTGACATCGTCATTCTGGCGGCGACGACGATGAAATAGAACGGTGGTTTTCAGCCATGACGCGTGGCACGACGGTAATGAGCCCGCGCTATGCGGCGGCGTACTCCACCTTTGCGAAACTATGCCTATCAACGCAAGCAGAATTTGATATACGAGATTAGCATGCGTCCACGAGTTGGAGCCGGATTCGCGGTATTTGCGGAGTCTCGAACGCGAATCTCGCGCGGGCGCTATTATTTCGACGGTAATATTATGTTTAGCAATATTACCGATGTGTCACCGATGTTGTTCGAGAACGCAAACGACCTGAAGCCAATCGATCGCCCGAGGCCGTTCAACATATGCTCCTCGCAGCGCGCACCGTCGTTTCGCTTTCCGAATCCGACATCTTCGAAGTATATATTACGTTCAGTCTGTTGCCACGTAATCGTAATTTAGTCGACTTACGTCGACTCGAGTAAATAAAATTACATCTGATGCAATCGCGAGTCTCGAAATTCGAATTCTGGAGAGCAACTTCTATCTAAAACCCATTCAAATTATTAAGAGCTCCAGATTCTCTCGAAGTTACTTAACAAATGTTCTCGAGCGCGGCTTTCAGACGTCCATTTTAGTATATAATGGGAGGGATAACAACGCGGGGACAGGAACGGAGCACTGTGTTGAGCATTTCTACGTAGTTTAAATTTCAAAGCGTATTTTATTATTTTAAAGATATTTAATGCGCAATACGAGGGAACGGTGATCTCGTCGTTTACTTAAATCGTTTTAACGCCATCAATTACGCCGACTCGGTACTCGGCAGTAGACATTTGCATTTACAAGAGCTATAAATTGTAGAATCCACGTCTACACGGTTTTAAAGCTGCAATTTCTGCATCGACGCTTCGTGGTTTACACACTGCGTCGGAGGATCTTGATTCAAGAAAATATGGTCGACCTAAATTTCTTCATGCGCAACAAACATGCGCGCGTCTCTTGTATGTACAAAACAGATATCCGCGCAGACTCTCGAAGGATTTCATGTTTCTCTCAAAAGAAATCCGCGCCTGGTTATCCTAAAAAGTATCCCGTAATAATATTGGCTTTTCTATCACACGCGGGCGCGGGATTCATTCGGGATATGGTGTCGCTTTTGTGCTTATTTCACTTCGATCGATACTTCCAATCTCGACAGTGCGTGTTAAGCTCTTATCTTTTTTTACTTAAGAGACTATAACTAGATATGACGTCAGGACAAAAACGAAAACCTCTTTACGTATATCTTTGCTCGCTCATTATCGGATAATAATCGCGATTTGAACGGCTACTCCGCTTGAATATCTTGAATACCGCTTCCGTCGCGCGGTCCCGGCCCTCTCGCGTATAGTCTCTCGCCCCTAAATCACCCCGCCCTCGTAAATCGTCCGACGCATATGCTTCACGCGGTAAAATACGAGCGTTACACACCCGCGGATGCATGCATGCATCGGGCGGGTCGGCGCGATGCATCGTGGACGATGGGCGTTACATTCACGTCGGCCACTCCGCATGCAGGCCGTCTCCGGCAAGGCGGAATGAACGTAACACTCGAGATGCATCCACGATGAGCACCCGTCCGAGACTCGAGATTCTTTTCTCGCTTTTCTCACTTATGTGTCGGTCTACGATTTATCCCGCGATGCCACGTCGTCCGTTCCGTTCCGCTGGCATTTTTTGTAACTTTCGGAATGTATCAAAGCGAGGAGGAACGACCAGCAGTTGGCCGTAGCGGAAATGTTGTCTCGCTAAAGTGGGCCGAATGGCAGTTTCTTGCAAAGTGCATACCTCAGGTGTACCGGAAGAACGGGAGAACGGCGGGGTTGAAATGTGCGCGCGAGAGTGCAGTGCACATACCGGGGAGCACAATGGGACAGTTTTGTAATATATTGTAAGCGAATGGCGCGAAGCCCCCGATACGCGAAGCTGTGGGCTTTCTTCCATTTACGATGTCCGAGAGACCGAATAAAGGATACCCGGGGAAAATGATGTGACTGCTGGAAAAAGTACGAAACTATCTCGTGCAACGTGCCCTCGACACGTACAAATTTTTAAATAAATTTTGATGTATTTCGGAGCATCGCGAATTATTCGGAGGGTTAGTGAATTATTAGGAATTGAATACGAATAGAATATTATATGAACGCTATTATGAAAATATAATGCGAGCTTTTGTATTACATATAGCTGCCGTTAGAAAACACGTTATTTCATTCAAATCCCATTCTCCTCGCGTGTGTCGCCGCGCGCATAAAACGATAGAGGTATCGATTCATTCTATTCTTCGTGTATAGTCGCATCAAAATTTTATAGAGCCCCGCGGATACACTGCCGCGCTTACCGGGTTATTACAATTTATCATACCTCGCGAACCTACCTAATCACTCGCATCAAACGTAGGTAAAGAAAAAAAAACATACGCACGCACGTATATACGCGCCTCCCAAAAGCCATCTCACGAGATACACGATCGCGTTGCGAACGCGTTTTCCATTTGCAATATCCCGCGGCGAGGCGAATAAAAATCTAATACATATTTGTTCGTATTTGAGGCGGCTGCGACTCTCATAACCGGCGCGGCGCGACGTCAAAGTCGGAAGAGGAGCTGCAGACCGGAAGACGCGGGGGCGCGATTCTCGGAGGATGATGGCATACGCGGGGTTCAGGGGATTCGCGCGCCCTCGGAATCTATCGCGAATCGAGCACACCCCTCAGCCAGATGCGGCAACGGCGACATTATCGGTTTCGCATCAACCTCCAGTTTACTTGGCGTACATTCGTTTCCTTTGGTCTTACGCCCTCGCGCGTCATTCGTTGCGTGTATACATTGCACACGCGCAACGGCGTAGGAGTGAAATGAGAGACGCGGCAATGCGATAAAGACGCGGACATTGTGTCGGTCCTCGAATGCCGCCGTCAGCGATGACGACACGGGGTTGACTGCAGTGTTCTTCGCGAGCAATCGAGCGAAGAGAGGTACATTGCGGGGGTGGCGCGTGCGTCACTTACGATATCGAGAAAAGGGTGCGACATAGAAAATTCGGGGTAGACTGTTTAATAAACACGCGTCATGCTGCGAGTGAAATACCGATGTTACATCATCGTCATTACGTAGTTTATTAGCAGGACGCTTAGTTAAATACTTAGTATTTAAACATTTTAATATTGTAATTACGTTAATCAAGTATTTTGAACTTAATTAGTTTTGAGGATCAGAATATTTAACCGAATTAAGTTTCAAAACCATTGCTCGAATAATTCACGTTCAACGGAAGAGCAATTTTATTAAAGTTTTATACACTGAAAAAAAGATTCAATATAAATAATTATTTAATCTGGATTACAGTTACTAAGTGCTTTAGTGAAATAGTTTTAACTCAATGTTTACACTGAGAAAAAAAATTGTTAATTCCAAGAATCATTTAGTCCGATACGTTCAACTAAACATTTTAGTTGGTTAACTAAATATTAGTTGTTTCAACAATTTATTTCGTTTCTTTAATCAAGAATTAATTAATTCAACTAATGTTTAGTTGAACGTATCGAACTAAATATTTCTTGGGATTGACAAATTTTTTTCTCAGTGTAGGTGAATATAATAAAATAATTTGATAAGTATTATAGGGGAGAATGACTTCGACCGATGTTTTTACAAAATAGCTCTATTCGTACTTCGCCTCTTACATCGACGGTTCCCCACACAAGACTGACCTTTCCTTCGCAAACATTAACAACTGAATCTCGCTCTCGCCTCGCGCCTACCAATCTGGGTGTTACGGTTCCGGCTCTAATCCCGCGACTTTTAAATCAGCCTGTTCTACGCTTTCCTGTTTTACACTAAACCTCCCCAGCACAAATCCCTTCGAAAAATCTCCAAGAAACAGAACAAACTCCTTCGGCAGGAACAAGCGAGGAAACGGAAGAATTACGAATGTGTTCTATGTGCGGACAACCTTTTATAAAAGAGGCGTTACATCAGCACGTTGAGCTAGGTCTTTGTAATAAACTGGGAAAACTAACTCCTTCGGTAGGAACCTCTCAATCTCCGATTTTCCCAGCCCGAGACGACCGTTCTGTGATCGCCGAATTAATAGCCCTTCTGAAAAATTACCATGAAATAGAACAAACTCTTTTAGCAGGAACCTCAAGAACAAGCGAAGAAACGGAAGAATCACATACGTGTTCTGAATGCGGAGCAAGTTGTTTTACATCTATTTTGCTTCTTGTGTATTCATACCATAATCGTTTAAATTTATAGAACATTAAACTTTGAAGTTCGAATTTCGAAAATGGAGTAATCAAATTACATGAAACAATTGCACTTCTCTCGTTAGCAGAATTAGAGAAATTCGCCGTTCATTAAATTTGATTATTGCCAGACAAGTTGAATAGGAAGGATCACTTAATTATAACAGAGACGGAAAGAGACGACGGCGAGACGGGACGGGACGGACGCAGCTGCCGCGTCATGCTTAGGTAATACAATTTCCTATTTGTAAGACGAAATTATAGATCCTGCAGCCACGTGCTCTATCACTCTCATCTAACTTTCCAATAACGAATTTCGGTTGAGTAACCAGGCGGGGATGCTTGTTTACCGCGGATTTGTTATGTCAGTCGCACGGAATGGGAGCGAAATAAGAATCGATAGGATCTTCGAATTGGTTTTTGTCGTTTGTTATTCCGGAGAGGGGAAAGAGATATCGTCAAGCTTTTCCCGCGCGGATAAAGAAGGGAGAAAATCGTAAAGAAAAACAAGAGTATTGTATATATTCTTCGTGATCGAGCAATCAGATTGGCTTGGCGGTCGCGAGCAGGGGAAAAAGTCGCTATGAATAAGATGAGCGTTTTATTAAAAGCATTCAAAATGCCGGAAGGCAATTCTTGCACGGCCGAGGAGAAACGCCTCGCTCCATCATCATCGATTAAGGTAGGTGGTCGCGGAGCCGATCTGTTTACTGTTCCCCCAGGAAACCGACCAGGCACACAACCATGCATTCCTATATTATGCAAAGCTTTAATCGCGTACCTGGGAACCACCTTACCGAAAGCAATTAGCTCTATATTCTATTTAGTAGCCGGGATATAAACTAAACGTGATACCTATAATACTTTATTTATATCGCTTATACGTGCTGTTTTTCTTTATCGCAATGAACATATTTCTCTGTAATTTTTGTGAATTTCTACTGATTACTATTCCCAGCTTTTTTTAGCGTGTCAAGTTTTCAAATGTAACCCATAAACTTCCAACAATCTTAATAGAGTATATTTTCTATTAAACGTAATTATGTAAAATATAAGCGCAACCGCATTATGAGATTACCTAAACGCAGAAATATTCTGGGCGATGCTACGCAGATCTCGTAAGGATAGCTTTTTTTCCCGCAAAATTTCTCTTTCTCTCTTTCCTTCTTCTGTGCCGGGAGCAGCGCGGCGCACAATTCCGAATTATACCCTGCTCGCAGATGCGGGTGGACCATTGTGCGAGAGGTGAGTGTCTGCATGTTGATCCGCTGATGTGAACCCGGAGGTATATCTGCCTCTAATAGAGAGCGGCTACCCTTGGGGCAGCTTATGCCATTCCGGCCAGACCGAGACGAGCATTACACCAACTGTAGATGGCTGGCTTTACCCTCGTTTCTTCGTCGAGCTATGATAGAGTCAGGCTACCGTCCTTCGTCGGTCCGCACCGCTACGAATTAACGCCAAAATACTCTGTGATATTTCGAGGCTGCCCATGGGACCGACCGACCATTGTTACCGGTCTCTGTTAATTGAAGTACATCTCTGACGATCGTTAACCTTTCGCAGGACGATCGACGTGCGCCTTTTTTTTAAGTAACGATATTTAAATGCATTGAGATACGTAAACGATGGTATCGCTAATAATCATAATAGAGATACGGATAACTGGTGGAAATAACAAAATAAATTTATTTAACTTCATCTTTAAAATATCAATTCGGACTTGTTTAAAAAATCTACAGATATGAAAAAGTAAAGTACTCCTCCTACGTGTATTAAATTTCTGGGATATTGCGTGTTGTATTACGCGTTGAACACCGATTTTCCCAATTTACATTGAAAGCACAGTGCGAGGCAAGTGTGGCGATGATCCAGACGGCATGGCCAGAGAAGTGAAGCCGGTAATTCTATTTGCACGGCGAACGGTACTTGGCACTGCGAAGCGAGTAAATGAGCGTCGCAGTCGGTATAATGCACGGCGAAGAATCCTATCGGAATGGCATTTCTGTCACGGAGATGTTTCCCGTTCCTCCCACCCTGCACCCTCCTACCGGACTTTATTGCATATCGCAAGTTCTTGGCTCACCCGCGTCTCGTGATGCATCCCGTGAGATCGTGAGATGCGCTGCGGCAGTATAAGCGCGGCTATATCTGATTTATTGCGAGCACGACACGTACATACAATGTCGTATCGCTGTCGAATGTCGTGTACATTTGACGCGTATAATCTGATATGAGACGCACGAGATCGACAAAATTAATTAAGGCAAGGGCAAGATTGAATTGGAAATGATGTAAAGCATTACAATGTCAGAGTCGAGTTTGAAATGGAGCAATTTACAATTAGATCAAAATTAAAATTGTAGATCTAATTATACATATATTGCAAAGATATTTCGCATACTTATTTCCTACACACTTTAATAAGTTTCTTGGAATTAACAATCCGTAAAAATATATTTTTATCTTATATTCTGTGAAATATATAGCGTCAAGTTGATGAGGGCTCGCAATAATTGATTTTCTCGAGGATAACTTTAGATCTTCCGATCTTTTCTGTCGCTAATAAATATAATCTTTAAGCGTTGTTAGGCTGGAACTATTTCGAGATGTAGCTCGACATCCCTCCGCATTTTTCCTACCATGGTGAACGGGAATTCCATTCCCGTCCTGAGTATTTTCTCCCCGCATATAACGCGTCTACCATTTCCAATTCCAATTATTTCGTTCGTTTCTCTCTGCCGAGCGCACCCGGCTCGTTGGCTTATTATCACTGCTGTTCGGGCACGACCCACGCGTCACGCACGAGTCCACACGCGATTCGTATGCGAGAGAAATAAGCTTCAAGCCCAAAAACGGGAAGGCATTTTGACAAACAAGAAGATTTATCTTCTTACCTCTCTCGGCCGCATTTCTTTTTCGCCGCACCTCGTAATGGCAATTTATATTCGCGTTTCTCGTAACTCAGACTTTACAGCGTGAATACAAATAAGCGTACGCGTCATTTCTGCGCTTAAGACAGCGGAAAGAAAGAGAAAGAGAAAGAGAAAGATTGATAGATAGATAGAGAGAGAGAGAGGAAGTATATGTATTTACTACCGAAATCACAGACGAAATCCATCGTAAACCGTGTTGCATTTCCGCGAATGGTAATCCACCTCCTTTCGATCGATAGCTTGTTCCTCCCGTTCTTTTCGCGAGTCACACTGTGCGGTAAATCCGCGCTCGTAAGAGAAAGGAATTTTCCGTTTACGAAAGCAGAGTAATGTCTGAGAACTCATTGACAAACAAAACCTATCACCAAATGTTCCCAGCCTTCTTAGTTCTCACTTCTTCGAAACCCAAACAAGATGATATTAATAAATGATTCGCAATTCTGCTAACTTGTAAAAAAACTTTTTTAATTTTCTGTTTCTAGCAAAAATTTGTATTAATTTCTAACATTTTCACTCTTTAGATGAATATTCTTAAATTTTTCCTCTTTGTTTCTTGTTTTTTTTTTTTTTTTTTTACATAATTCTAAGAGTTTATTACTTTTTGCTACGTCACGCCATAAATATACAACGTAAGCCACGTCATTTGTTAAATATAATCTTCGCGAGACGAAGAAACACTTTAGAAGCGAAGGCGACTATAGAAAGATATTAATAGTCCGCGTCCGGTATATGAGAAGTACATTTTAGCTAGCGACGAGGCCCTACAAGAAACTGCCGCTTGCCATTTTCTCACCCGTAATCCACGAAATTCAACGGAGGACACGGGCACGCACGTGTCCGCGTGCCTTAGCACGCGTGTGTTTCGCACGCTTGGTCCGCCGCTGTTCCGTCGCATAATCGTCCTACGGCTTGCATTCCCGGCATAATCTTGCCGACGACAGGATCAACGGAGGTCGTTACAACCTAATACCCCCTATGCCCCATTCCCGCGACACAGTTTGTATAACGATGCCGGCACGTCCCGTACCTTCGCCGAAAACACGTATTCTATTCACGGATCAGCGTGAGGGCTAATGGACCATCGCGTTGGTTCACCCTCGCACCATTTTTCATTCTGGTTGTTTCCGCTTGTATTTCTCGTGGACGTTCCGAGCTGTTTTTCCAATACGGATCAAAGTTTAATATCGATTTGATTGCTCTCTCTAACAAATGTAATTGCTTTAGGAATGAGATAATGGAAATTGTACAGGAATATAGTTTCTATATGTTTTTTAACTATCCTATTGAATAAAATAATTTTATATTGTTTTAGCACTTACTTTATCGATTAAATAAATCCTTCTGTTGAGATGTAAAACAATCCTATTAATATTTTATTTTTTTTACACAAGAAAAAATGAACTAAACGATATTATTAAAATAAAATGATAATTTAATAACTTATATAATTTAATTTTTTTTATCTAAAATAAATAAGATTAATTAATAGTACAGAATAATTATTAATATAAAGTTTAATTTAAGTATCGCGATCAATATTCAATCGCGAGAGGTAACGAAAAGTAAGACTTTAATATCTCGAAACTACTAAGCGACGTTACGTATTCTGTCAACATTCCTCTTGCTTGCCTCTATTTCGCCTTTTTGGGTTCTCGCTCGATCCTAAGATTCGCGCATGAAGGAAAGTTTCAACTGGACGTGGACTCTTCTCTCCCACCCTTACTACGGCCTCGTCGTTCCGTCGCAGTCGCGAAAGTTAATAGGTAGGAAACTCGACGTAAGCCTCATAATAAAGTGGAGGAACGTACGGTCCTTCCCTCCGCTTTGCACCGAGAAATATTTGCTCTGGCAACGGTCGAGTTCCGCCCAGCCGCTTTTTATCTTTCTTGTTCCCGGAAGTTTTCGCCACGGCGCGCGGCGTACGTACGTTGCCTTGCCGGAGCGATAATTAAGCGCGGCATGATTAATTAAGCGTAAGCCTCGTAATAGAACGTTATTTGTATCTCTCAAATGCAAGTTGTAAAAATAATGGAGATAATTTTGACGATGCAATAAAAGTACGATTTAACCCTATATTAATTTATTCTAATCCAAACATTAATACAGCCTGCATTGCGTTAAATTTATTTATACTTTCATTATTTAGTTTTTCATAATAAAGATCTCATTATCAGATTTATATCGTCGACTTTGTTTCGACTTTTCAAATTTGATCTCGCTGTATCAACTTTCTAGTATACATTTTGAACTACTGGGGCAATTTTGTGAACGAGACATGACTTTCTACCATGCACATTGTTACGCCAAGTTAATCGACAGAAAATTTCATGCATAAGCCGTATAGTAAAACAGCAGACAACCGCACGTTTCTTCCATGCTGGTCCTCCCGTTTTTACGCGATCTGGAAGGAGACATGACACAACCCCCTTTTGCAAAATCTGCTACAACGGCTGTGTCCGCTTTCGCGAGGTCGGTATACCGTCGGTATATTTCGTGCACCAGGTGGTACCATGTCGACGGTTAAAACAATTTGCCATAAATTTTCCTCGAGCGGAAGGTAACGGAGCGGGGCAGGGAACGGAGCGCGGTGTGGTGGAACCAGGAATAAGGATTCGGAGCAGGGATTCTGGAAAGAGTCCATCCGCGGTAAACCGATTTCATTTTCTGTCGTTACAGTTTCGCTACGTTTATCCGAGATATCATGTTGAGATACGTTCATATATATTTTTTTTAATATTTTGAAAGAGCATTCTAGAGAGCACTTTACCACAATACTTATCTTTAATATATTTCGGTTTCTCTCTCATATTAAATACACTCGTGACAAAAATCCGACACCGATATCCCGCTCGCGAAAAGTTGCGGAAAAGTTCCAAAGTCGAGAGAATAATTATTCCAGAGAGAAACAAGCTGCAGGTATAACAATAAACGGTACTTCAAGGTAGTACGAGCGTAAGAGAGCGTTTTGACAAGGAGCGGATCTCGTTCCTTGGCTCTTGAGGCGCCAAAAAAAAAAGCGCGCGACAGCTTTTGGAAGCAGCCGGACGGCAGATTGAAGAGGCTGGAAAGATTCATAAAATAAAAGAAGCAACGAGGGCGACATATTGCCGCGCGTGGCATGTATTATGTATGAAGAGTTCCTGGGTGTCCTCTCCTTCCGCTTCGCTTCCTCCTCCTCACCGCGTCTTTTTACTTCTACGCGAGTCTATTAATTCGAAAAACTGTTCTTTCACCACCGCCTGCCGGCCTGCCACTTGTGTAAACCATTTCGAAACCGCTGACGAACAGACCGCCCTCCAATACCGCACCCGTTATACCTTTCTTCGTCGCCTCTCCTTCGCCGCAGTTGCTCGATTCAGCTTGAACGCGAGCGGTAATTAGTAAATCGAGATCATTCGGAATCCGAATTTATATAAGAACACATTTTATAAATAAGACATTTTTTCTGAAAAATAAAATTTGTGTGCTGCAGTATCTGCTGGATAATTTCTTTCGCGAAACGAGGTCCTCCTGATAAAAATAAATTTGCCGTTTTATGAAATAATATCTTTGTGCACGAACGACCTCCTTAGGCTTTGCTTATTAATATCTTTCACCGAGGAACTAAAAATACCCCTTGGGCGATCGATATATTTGTTGACTGAATGGGTTAGGTATAAAAGAGACATCTGTATACACTGGAAAAAAGTCTTATAATAGTAACAAATTATTTTTTGGTGATATGTACCATATAAATTGCTAATAATCAAAGCCTTGCTATGATTATTTGTTAATACTGTAGAAGACGGAAAAATTTAACGGAGCCGATCGGGACTCAAACTCGGGATTCTTCGTTCACATGCCTAGCATCACTTAGGCTGCTATTCCACGACAGCTCCACTACTACGCTAATTTCTCCGATCTTTTATCAATACCATCCTACGGCTTTAAATTTTCTACAATAAGTTTTACAATTAAAAAAAAATGTTACATGTTTTATGTGCGCATATAAAGCTTTGACGAGATAACAATACGATTGAAGGTTAAAGTTGACAACGGGTTCTTAACGGGGGGCAGTCGAGTCGTTCAATGAAAGTGGATTATCCGCAGCGTCGACCGATCCGACCCCTTTCTACGGGATTCCACGTAACTCCGGCAATCACGGGATCCGACTATCCCCGTAGTATCATCTTCCGATATCCTCCTCCGTCCTTTTCGTAATGGAAGCTTCCTCAGCAGGAGACGCGCGCTAGATTTTGCAGGCGGGAAAGCTACCTTTCTCTCCGGTTGCTTCGCCGGTTCGACGAACGATTAGGCGTACGCAGACACGTGCTTGCGGATTAGGAGGATAGGTATCGCCAGTAACAAGATTAACTCGCGCTAGGGGAAGGGATGTGACGGACAGGTGGATATTGCCACCAGGAGGGTACAACTCGCGTGCTCCACTTGAAGCCTTATCCACAGTTCGTCGTTGATCTCGTTATCGGTGCAAAAGTATCCACGAAATTTCCAATTCTTCGTCGTATCCGAAATCAAATATTTTTTGCTAGTGCATCGAATTAATCCCGCGAATCAAAACACTTCATTTCTCTTGAAAGATAAATACAATATTAATTTACAGAAAATAAGTTTTGTTATAAATTACAAGAATTATTTTTTTTAATTCTTCATTTTGTCACACAAGTTTTTACGTTAAATCGCTGGGCTTCCGCGGAGTCTGGTCCTACTTTGCGGAAAGTCCCTCAATTTCTGGAAATGGCGTTCATCCCGAGGATAAGTCACGAAAACTTATTGCCTCACGTCGCCGAGAAGATGCGCGTCTGCGCCTCGTAAACTTTCCACTGATACGAATTTCAAAATGTCCTCGTGCTCCTCTTCTCTCTCTCTCTCTCTCGCTCCGCCATCAGCCCGAAGTTGCGCTCTAAAACAGAACGCGAACTTTGCGTCTGCGACGTTTTCATCGCAAAGGTTCCGTTAACCCCGAATTGTCCTCGTCGCAACTTTCCTCGAAACTTTCGCTCGCTAATGGAAAATTTATATTCCATCGGAATACAAATCCCAAAGACAAATCACCATCCTGGGCGAGTCGCGATTAGCATCGCGCGCCGCACAAGATGAGTACGTTCCATTATGCGCGAGACGTGCGGAATTGCAACTCGGCAGCTCTCAAAGAACGTCACGGAAAGCCCGGTCGGATTTGAAAATCTCCCGTAAAGGCATAAAAACGTCTGCCGTCTTAAGATCCAACTTATAAAAGTAATTTTCAAGATCGAATCAAATTTCTCCGCGACATCGCGTTTGGCAATCGCGAATTAAGTGTTTCTTGCGACGGATGTTTCCGGCGCGGCGACGCAATATTTTCCGATACTTGGAATTATCGAATCGAAACTTTCCCAGTTACTCTCGCGAACTTTTGTCGCCGCTCGTGCTCGTCCCTCTCATACCCTCTCCGGACATCTGTCTCTCGCCGCACGTGGAAGTTGCATGCGCGCCCTTCTTTTCGCCGAGAGTGAACCTCCCTTCTCGTCGCGACGCGAGCTATCTCGCGCGGGCGGCGGCGGCATGCGGCAATAATTTTCGAGATTTTCCAGCAGTCGCTCGCACTCTCTGCCGAGAAGCGATAAACTTTTTTTTACTCCCATCCCCTATTCTCGCCGTGGCGTTTTCTTTCTTCTATCTCTCTTTCTCTCTTTCTCTCGCTATGTCGTTCGGCCACCAGCAGGAAATTTGGTAGGTCGCTCTGCGGCACTCCTTGTCCGATTTCGCTCTTCAACAATTCCTCCGCAACTCGGGTTCCGAAACAGATTTTCTCGTTTGCTCCACTCGAAGGAAGTTTACGTATGTACACAAAAGAAGAGACGCGCAAAGTTGCAATCGCGTAATTTTCTCAAAGTACCGGCGCATATACGAAATGCATGACGAGATATTTCTCTGTTTCGCCGAATCTCGCTTTCTCGTCATTCGCCGAATATATCGAATAACTTCGTAAAGAAAATATGATATTCTTTTAATGCCGGCGATAATATGTGATAATTGTTTTTTAATATTATAACATTTGAGCGTGTTATACAAGTTATTTAAACCATAAAGAGCTAAGCGACGGACTTTTGCGATTTTCCTTTACCGTGCGGCGAAGCTGACATTTATTTCATTTATAGTTCTCCGAGTTTATGAGAAACACGTAATATCGCCCGGTCGGCGAGTCGTAGGAAAGGTAGAAAATTGAATGTACGACCGTGGCAATACGGTCGACCGCTATTGAAACGCCATTGCTTGGTTCGCGGTTTGGTGGCCACTAAAATGGACGTTTACGCAAATATTTGCGATTGCGATGTTCGCTCGCGAAGATATACGTTCACCGGGCATAGGAGAAAGAAGATATCCTATCTGTCCTCCTTCACTCTCGCTCTTTGTTCATTTGCCATCACGTATTTTTCAACATTTTATTCGCCCGCCATCGTGGTCGCGCTAAAAAGTAAATGACATTTATTAAAATGTCAGGGAAGTTCAACCGCGAGTAGATAAAGAAGCGATTATATATTACGCTTCGGATGTTCTTGTCTCGACAGTAGCTTCCATTATTTCTCCTCTATAACCGCGCTCAGGCGGCGATTATGAAATCGCATTTGATTTTTGCATTTAGAACTGAAATTATGTGCAGAAAAATAAACGATTATAAAAAATATTTTTTTCAGCTTGTTCCTCGTTTTAAAAATTCGATATGACAAATCTCTTTGTTACAGACACTAAACTTATTGGAGTGTGATATAAACGTTATTGACTTTCGATAAACATGATAAATTCTATTTTCGCAAACATGTCAGATTTATTCCGAATCATACGTCCGATATATTTGCTCGATGCGCTCGCATTTGACCTTCACCATCGTGGCATAAATGTAGCGAGCACAAAAGCCATTCCGCTGCCAGCTGTGCATGGGCAAGAGATCCGGAGTTCCCCGTCGCCTCTCCTTATCCCTCGTCTTTCCCTCTCTCGCTCTTTATGTCCCCATAACCCGCCATAATTACGATACCGACTCAGGTACCCCGTAAAGTCGGTCGAGTAAGTAAGGTCTGAGGGTTGTTGTTTCCATCGGATCGCGCGGTGACAAATATTGCCGATAAACCCGGGAACGAAACGATCCTGTAATACGCTCCGCGAAACGCGCAATTATCGGCACTGAATAACTCCATAAATTATCCGGCTCGACGCACGCATACACACGCACGCATCCCACCACCGCGTCGTTTCTGTTTATTCTGACGACTCATTATTATCAATTGCGCGAATTACTCTGTCGCATATTGACTCGGCCGAATGCACGGCCAGTTATTAATTCGACGAGATTGCATTCTTCTTTTTCATTAGCTTCTTTCACCGTGTTTTCCGGTTTTGGAATTCGGCCCACTCTGGCAATTAAATCGAATCGTTTTTAGTCCGTTACAATGGTAGCCGAAAATTGGGGATCAATGGCGCTGTGTCTTGAAATAAAGTACGCGTAATATGAATTATGCGCAAGCGAAATTTTCTTGAAATTTTATGCACAATCAAACCTTTCGGAATTATATAATTAACGTGCGCTATTAAAACGGCACGATAAGAGTTTCTTTGAAACTATAATATTAATTCAGGTAATGTCGTGTTTATCCCGATACTGAAAAATATATTCCCTTGCGGTACTTTGTGAATTGTTGAACGCAGAACGGCGCTGTGATATATCATTAACTATGAATTATTAGGTAGAAACGCGCGACCCTAAATTAGCACGCGACATGCCGTTATCGTTTCATTGAATTATTCATATGCATTGCAGTACCCGCACTACCAAGTACTCTGCCTTTCGTGAGGTAACATGATACTTGGTACGTCGGTATCTTTGACAAACTTTGTGTGGTGACGTTATTATTATGCGTATACTGATCTCGACGTGCCGCAACATAGAAAAAGATTGGTATGCAGTGCAATAATAAATAATATTCTCGCGTTTGTATGTCTTCGTGTAATCAAGAAAGGTCGAAAAAAAAAACCGTGGCGATTAAGTATTTTATGATTCCAGAAATATGTGTGCAAGCAGTACTGCATAAATTCGCTTGAACGAATAACTCGAGAAAAAAGGTGGCTTGCAAGCCGAGCTGTTATCTTTAGTTTCATGAAATATATCACAGGAGACACTAAGTTGCACTTTAAATTCAAAAATAGCGGGTGCGCTTCTTTGGCCGGAGACGCGGTAGCGGCTCCGGTTATTATGAGAAAGAAATAAGACACCGTCGCGTCGCGCGCGCCAAGGTAGAATTTTTCAACGCGACGGTATATATCACGCTCGAAAAATAGTTCTCTCTTCGTAAATAAGGCTTTAAATGCGGGGATAATGATTCCCCGCTTTAATTGCTCTTGGCTCGAGACGAATATAAAACCTGAACGTTTTCACGTAATGTATACCTTAGTTGCAAATTGCAGTTTATACCCTTTTTTTCTATTTCTACTCTCTGCAGAAGGCAACTCGATAATTAGCGGAGACTAAATTATTCTCTGTATGAAATCTGTACTTTTATTGAGCCATGACAGTTTTACATTTACAAATTTTTACAATTTTTATGTATTGTTTTTTTTTTTGGAAACATGTACCTGGATTATTTCGATGAAGTTATTTCACAAATAAAAGTGTAACGGAACTGCAATATTATGCTTACAATTATAGTTAATTATATTGAAAGTTGGCGAGTGTCAATGATAATAGTTTATTAAATAATTACTTCGCGATATACATTAAATTTGGAGCATCCGACTGAAACGATGCGCGTTAATTAAATATAACGAGATCCTTGACGAGATCTTCAGGTTCTTGGTCTCCAAGATAGTATCGTTCTTCGCCGGCAGATTTCAAGGATAAGAGATTAGACGAAAAAGGTACGGATGGATGAAGAAAAAGCGTATACTTCTTCCTAATGATCAAGAAGGTCCATCTATTAAAATTCCGCTTACTCACCGAATGTCCTCTGCTATTGTCCTAATTAGTCACGAATTTCTCAAGAAGCTCTCTATTATAGATTTATTCTTCTCTGTCTCTCTTTTTCCCCCCTCTCTTTTTTCTTTTTTAATCTTTCGTCCATTGACTTAAGCGGCGACTTTGAAAACATACAGCCAATTACTTTTCTTTCTCTTTGCCACAAATTAAAGGAACGTTAATCCACCGAGCGATATTCGTTTCAGTTGAATTTAAACGACCGTTTCGCCGAGCCGCGTCGAAGCCTCGTATTAGATACACGAACCGTTCGGACAACTCTTGGCTGGATAAACTCGTGATTTCCCCAGATGCTCTTCATAGAAATCCTCCGTGTTTCCCGATGCAAACCCGCGTCATAAAATTTTTCATTTATAATTTCCTTTGTCGACGGCAAAGGGAATCGGCACTTCGCTAAAGCAGCTCTCGCGCTTCGCTTTTAATCCCGTTTGAATGACGGCTTGATATTTACTATTATACCTGCGGAATACCGCGCAGGGTTTCCTACCGCTCGTACTTGGCGGAGAAAAATCCCCGTCTGGAACTCTCTTGAGATTATTTCACAAACATTTTCTCCCTTGTCCATCGAGAATTCTGTTACGGAATAAAAAGCGGAATGACGTCTTTTCTTTCTCCGTAAATACGCTCTATAGCAGGTGTCGCTTGCGCCTTCATCTCTCGCCGGCACTTCGTCCAATGGCATTCCATAACGTTGTTAAAGCCACCCCCGAGTAACTTCAACTTATGACATCTACCTACTTTACGATTCTAGAACTAAGCTCTAAAAAGCGGCATCATCTGCGTTACGAGGTGTCTTTTAACTATGCTGGGCTGATGGACGCGCGTTTAGAGATCTAGTGATAAAATATCACAGAATAATTATGTCGCTTTCACCAAGACATTTAATTAAGTGACGAGAAAGAAACTCTCTCGCAAAAAAATACGCGTTGCCCGCGATTGCGGACAATTCATGTATTTTTACGATTTTTACAAATCTGTGAAATTTACAAGTTACAATCTCGCGTGATAACGGAGCGTGAATACGCTTACATAAATGTATATAATAAACGAATATTGATTCGTAGTATTTTCGACGTGTTTTGCGGGATTACATACGTCAGCGCAGGTTTTTTTCTTCGATAAAAAGAGATAATAAACAGAAATTGTTTTACGGATGAGCGATATATATGATTTTCATGTGCAGTTTACTTCCTGTGGAAAATGCGAAACGAGCTTGGAACGGTAAACGTGCGTCACGAAGGTACAGGCCGGCGGCGGTATTGTCGAAATGCGAAAAATAGTTGCGTTACAGGTATTACGTTTTGCAAACAGACACGTTCCGGAAAGGGCGAGACCAATTTATTATCGCTATCGTGCTTTTCGCAGCAAAACGCGCGGCCGCGCTTAATACTGTATAATGAAAACATAGAGCGTTAAACGCGAACGAGTAACGCCGTACAAAATAAAATAAAAAAAGAGGGAACGATGATTCTTGCAAGGGCCGAGAGGTCGTTGCACGGCTCGGCGCATCTCTCGCGGCATCGCGGCGGGGCGGGCAAACAAAATTTCTGGGCGGGGAATATTTTTTATCGCGGGAAAATTATCGCGTGTGTTTTTCATTCGCGAGGTATCAGCGGAACATAACGAAAACAAAAAAAAAACATGTTGAAAGATGAATAAAAATTCTGTCTGGCATTACAAATTTTTTTACGAATTTTTGTACGTCGGCGAGCGTAGGAATAATTTTATTGGAAGGAAGCAGTCTTAAACTATTAAAAATATAGTGTAAAATATTATGTGAAATGGAACAAAAAAAAATGTTACAACGTTTATATATATATATATATATATAACTATATATATATATATATAACGCAAGAAAATATTAAATAAGTAAAAAGAAACGTGATACAAACTCCGCGACATGTGGTGTGGAAAATAAAGACCGGTGTTGCGTTGAAGACATTTCATATAAGAAACATAAGTCGACGACGTTGCATCGTCGTCGCGATGTAAAATTTGCTAAGTTGGTCGGTGCTTAACGACAAACGGAAAGGCGATTCGCGTCATGCGCGACGGCGCGGCGTGCCGGTGTCGGGCGGATATTAAATTACGGAGGTGAGGAAAGAAATGACGTGTCCCGAAACGTGCCCCCCCCCCCCGTCATATTTCACGCGGACACGTTTCACGCGCCGCGGAACTTAGCCGGGGGGATCGGGGGCCGGGCGCGCGCGTGGCGTAAATAACTTCTGCCGTGCGCGACGTCGTGTGTGGATTCGCACGTGCGCGCCCGTTTATGACGCGGTGCGGCGCGACGACATTTCGCCGTGTCTCGTCGACGTCGATACGAACGGACGTCCCGTGAAATTCCCGACGAAGATTGATAACGTCGGGTCGCGTGAAACCGGCGAGCCGCGCCGGTAATCGCGCGGCGATAAAGCCCTACGCATTGCCGAGCTAACATAACGTCGAATGCGTGTTTGAACGGCCGGACGAATTGGTTATCCAAGCGAGAACGAATAGCGTAAATTCTGCGGTGATAATGACAATGGATGGACTGGCGGTTGCGCGCGTTTCGGGTAGAAACAACGATATGAATAGATTTTAAGAAGCGGAATTTCTTTAATGCTACACAATATTACACAATATCCGATAACTAAAAATAGATTACGTATTAAGCGAAGACAATGATGATTTTTTGTGAAAGTATGTGTCCTCTTTGGTGCATGTTTCAAAATCATTTTTCAACTAATGGCTTTGCAGATATTTGCAAATTAAGCGTGTATAGCGTGCAAATTCTCGAATAAGTTTCCGTGAAAATCTCAAGAGGCTGAAACGTCCGCGATTTCCGAGAGAGGCGCCGTAAGTTATTTAAAGAGAAAGGGTTTCTTTCTCTCTCTTTCTCTCTCTCTCTCTCTCTCTCTCTCTCTCTCTCTCTCTCTCTCTCTCTCTCTCCTGACGGCGCAATCCCATTTCCAATTTCTCTCCCTCCCACTCGCTTGTAATCCGAGGGAGGAGTGGAGGTTGTTTCGAATTAGCCGGGAATCCACCCTGAAAACGTTACAACCTCTCTTCCTCTCCCCTCTCGTCTTGTCGCGTCTTCCGTGTCCTATTTCCTCGACGAGTCGCCTATTTTATCTTCTTTGCGTTCCTTGCCGCAGAAGTTATGTCAGAAATTCCGAGGAGAATACACGTTTGCAAATGAAAGAACATAACTTTTTTCAAGAATGCTTCTCTGTTGCTTTTCTAATCGCAACACGAAGAACAAGAACTCATATGAGCGCAGTAATCTGCTTTCTTTTTCCATGTATATTCTTTGCGCAACAACAAATAAAACGCGTACGTATACAGCGTACTATTTAATATTCTTGCTAATTAATTTATATTTGCATATGATTAGCCATATCTTATCGAGTTTGTTATACATACATTCTATTTTATAATTTTAACGGGAAAGTCTCCGTCGGCGATACCCCCATGAAACATTGTTACATTAATCCTCGATAATTAATTAACGCGATGCAGCACGATCGCCGTGACTCTTACTCCCCGAGCGAGCTTACACTTATCAGAAATAATTAATTACCTAGGCGACAATATCAGACCGCGGAACTGTTTCGTCAGGCGATATATATACCCGCTTAGCGTAAAGTTTTCGGCGATTAATAACGGGAACCTAGAGAGCCGTAATATCCCAGATTAGTCCTAGCTATACGATAGCACTTCACCGTATCAGCGGTTCGTGGCAGATATTTCGCCGGCACTCCATCACGAGAATCGCACCAGATCGACGCCGGCGTCGCGTGAAGAGAGATGCATGCGGTCGCGTTAAAAAGTGCGATACGTACGCGTAATAACCGAGTTTTATACTGATATACACCTTAATACACAGACTGAGATATAGTAACATCAGCGTCTTGACATTATTTCATGTGATAAAAAGTTAGAATGTGGATTTTATGCTCGCGTGAAACACGCGTGCCTCGGGACGGTTTATCTCCCGAGGCTCGTTTGCAATTAAAGGCCGCAATAAAAAAGGAAGTAGTCTCGGGTCATTCGACGTTATGAAGAAATATGAGGCATAGGCATCCCCATTGGTTCGCGGTAAATTATAAAAAAGGGGAAACAGAATGGCGAGGAGAGCATAGAGGAAAAAGGAGAGAGATCTCGAGTTAAATTTACGAGGAAGCCCGCAAGCTCGTCGCAGACAAGTGCCGCGTCCACCTCGTAAAACCACCCCTCTTCCCTATATACGAGCTCCGTTTTTTCTTCCCTTCTCTTTTCCACTCTCTGCCATAGACCGTGTCCCGACACTTCTGCTCTTGTACCTCTCCCACTTGTTCCCCATCTCGCCCTCCCCTGTTCGTGCTTTATTCCCTCACGTGATCGTTCGTCTCTATTTCCGCCTCTTCGCCTCTCCCCGTTCTCTATCTCTCTCACTCTCATAAAGTCCACGAGCAACTACCAGGGCGCAGTTGCAATTCTTGGACTCGAAAGCCGAGGCCGGCCGCTGTACAAGTGTGTGTGTGTGTGTGTGTGTGTGTGTGTACACGTGCGTTGATTAACCCCCTTGTAATTCCACCCTCGTAGTTACGTTAACGCCACGAGCGCCTGTCCGCCTGTCCGCCGCCGCGCCGTCGAGCCGTCGACGTGCGCTTTTTCGCCTATAATGCCTTATACAGTTACCAGCGCCGCAGTTTTTCCCCGATGATTTTTTTATCGCGTCGTCGTTTCGCAAATTAAATACTCGACTTATCCGGATGCGAGCGCGGAGCGGAAATTTATATTACCGGAAGCGCGGTTCCGCGGTTTCGCGATGCGGTGCGACGACACGCTCGTTTGCACTCGGCACTTGTCGTATTGCGTATCGATGTGCATGCACACGCGTATACGAGATTTCGAGCTGTTTGAATCACGGCAACCGCGCGAACGAGGATATTTATCCGCGATGAATTTCGCGATCGCTGATGTTTATTCGTGCGTGCGTAGCTTGGTTGCTTGTTAAGAGGATTTCTACGGATTTTGAAAATGTGAAAACGCAGAATAGGCTTTTATTCCTAGATCTCTGTACAACTCGCACACTTTTGTTCGCGCGAGATATATCCTCGCGGCGATCATTAGTAATGATTCGTTATACACATAAAAAAGATGGCAATGAGAGTTGAAGGCGAGGCTTTACTCTCTGCACGCAGAATTGCTGGAATATGGCAAGCGTTGGCAGTGGTCAGCGTGTCCTTCGTAACACACTCGTCGCATAACATGCATTAATTGTTCGAGGCCGCATAAATTTTCCACGAGATGATAAAGTCGTGAGTGTTACACGCTACTCACAGTACTCACTCGCATATTCGGCTCTGCTTAAAGCACGCTCCTTATTTATTCAAGCGTGATTAGTATCAAACGACGGTGTGATTTAAGGAGCTTGCGCTCGAAGCAGCCGCCACGTTAATCTTCAGCTAATCTGCGAAATAGCGGAGCGTTGCTCGCGTTACTCGTTATCTCGTTCCTAGTTTCTCTAGCCGTTATTTCTCTGGCTTTCGCTCTTTTTAATTTCTATGGTGCACTAATATTTATCGTTTTAATTATCATCTCCTGCCTTTGCTCCTCGGTGATCTTATTAGCCTTTTTCTGAATAACGTGATTTAATTATTATTAGAATCTCTCTTTTTAACGTTTTGCGCAATGTTCTGACGTTAAATACAAAAGTTGTTCAAATTCTAACGGGGTTAAGAATTACGCTATTGCACCATAAAAAGAATGCTAAATTAATTAACACTAACTAATGCTAAAAAAACGCATCATTTTTAATTTTTCTTTCTTTATAGGTTTCAATTTAACGGTTTTTTTGCAATTATGTGAAATAGAAATAATTTCTTGGACAACGATATTATCGTTTTTCAAGCATATCTTATGGACAAAACTTATAGTTTGCAAGCGGACCAATGAAAAGCACCATTGGCGTCGTTAGACTACATATAGGATCGATCAGAACGAAAAGGCTTCGTGGTTCGCCTTGGAAAACTGTGCGTTTTCGTTGCTTTCTATTGGTGGTTGGCGGATAGCCAACGAAGCTTTTCCACAATCCCTTTTCCGAGCCAAGCGCCGAAGACAACGGCAACGCTGGCTGTAAGTCAATTATGGAATGGCAAAGAGAGATAATAGAAAATCAGCGCGCGAGACGCACAATAGGTGGAGGATAAATAGAGAAACAAAGTAATATTAAAAATCAACGTATTAACAATCGCAAAAGCAATCGATAACGAGCAAACGTAATGAGAATCACAATTAATAAATAGATATAATTTTAATGAAATAAGAAGAATGACAAAGTAATAAAAAATACATTTGTCATTTGTAGCTAAATCCAGGGACTTGAAATAATATTACTATATGATTGAAAATTTTAAATTTTAGCACGTCTTTTTCTGCGTGGCTTGCAGTTTCGTTACATTTTTATCGAAAATGAGAAAATTGGACCCGAACCCAACGCGGTTTAAAAGAATGGCGCGTTCTCCGGGGAGCCCACTCGTAAAAGTCCGTAAAGCTTTTTCATGGTTCCGTAGTGGAGGGCAGTAAACTTCATTTCGGACATGGGTTTCGATGATTTTTACCACGCGTCCCGGCGGCGCAAATGCCCAGAGCTTTCGCGGCGGGAGACCCAGACGCAAGTATATAACCACAGATCAATTAAAAGCCAGAAGAAGCCGGAAGACACATCTGCGGAAAACGTGGCGAATAGGAAAAGGGCGACGGGAAGATCGCGAGAAACGATGAAAGGTTTTGCCGGCTGGCGGAACATAACGGTTACCAGCTAATATCGCGAGAAATACTGTTATAACCGCTGATATTTCGCGTAAGACTCCCGCAACGGTCGACGTCTGCCTCGAGAAATCTCCTTATATAGTTGGATTCGCGTCGAAAGGGTTCAAGCGATACCCCTTCTCGCTTTTGTATACCCGCCCTCTCGGTATCTATTTCCCCGGCAATTCTCACGGTTCTCTGTATTTCACGATGTTGCGCAATTCCCGTAGGAAATTTAGTTCGAACGAGGCGCTTGAACGAAATGTAAGAAGTATTTAAGCTACTGCGGGGCGTATCTTCAGCGCGAAAAATGTACAACGCGGTAACCTAATACTTTGAAGATTGCTTTACGCCGCTCGTGAAAGCGAATGATTATTAGTGGGTTTGATAAAGACATTCCATATCGGAACAGGGCGTTGCGTGCCATCCTCAGACACGAAATTTCCCCTTGCACACCGAAATTTCCACTTTATTATCCGGCCGTACACGCCTTTTCGGTCAGCAACTAATATCGCGAGAAATACTGTTATTGCCATTAATATATTGCGCAAAAGTTTCCGACGTTGAGGCCTGCCTCGGGAAATCTCCTTATAACTGGTTGCCGAAGAAGGGTTGCGCGCGAGCGACACCGTCTTTCGTCTCCTCTCGTTTCCGCCTCTCTTTCCACTCGCTTCTCTTTGCTCCCCTCCTCCGCACCTGTGTAATTCACGTCGGCCCTTGTTCCAGAGCTCGGCTGGAAAATTCACGATGAGGAGCCAAAGAAGAATTCTTCTCCTGAAATTATTGTTGCCTCATAACTTCCACCTTCTCTGCTCTCCTTATGTAGAGAATTATATACTTTGCGGATATATATTGCCCTCGACATGGTATATGCTTGTAATATGTTTCGTAGTGTGTGGTTTGGGGAGGGTAACATAAAGGATACACAATCTCACCGACGCGAATGTATTTTATCTCCGTATGATAAAGAAAAATATTTTGTGAAAAGAGATCCGCGCGTGAATCCAGAACTGTGACTATGATTTCAATCTTGCTGCTATATTATCAATTTTCTCACGTATTAAAAAATAGTTATATACATTATTTTTTCCATGTTATCGAGATGGATTTTTTTCCATTTCTCCTTTTCCCGAAATTTATTTCGGGCTTATCTGGCGGCGAAGGATGATCACATTTTATCTTAATGTAGACTAGAACTCGTCGAAAAGGAGCTCCCGACGAAAGCTCTCTCGCTTGGCTTCCGCCGTTAGGTAACTTTTATAATCCGCGTTCCCTTAATCGGGAAGTTCCTTTTGGAAAGACTTTATCTTCTTACCAGGTCTCTTTTCCGAGAGGATTTTAAACGATACTATATCCCATACATTTTACGCCGTTTCTTCCACGGCTACGAGCGGAAGAAAAGAAAATGGAGCCGGGTGTCATGGTAGAGCCCCGTCCCGATATAGCTTTTTAAAAACAATTTTCTTTATGAACTTACAACGATGACTACTACCGCCCAACTTTTTCTCATCTCGGTTTACAGATTAAAACATAGTCAGATTTTTTACGGACTGAAACTGAATGTTGAAAGGCTGAATTTACTTTATCTTACGTATAGCGTACACAAATTTCTTTATAAGGTGAAAATTAATTTCTTATGAAATATATTATCTAACTGTAACGATAGCAATTTAGAAGCTGGGAAATGGCGTTTTACCGACGTACTTCGAAATTGCGTGCCATTTTCTCGAATTACTGTTCGCCGAAGCGGTAACGTAGCATTACCCGGACTTTGTACGGTATTACAAGTTATTACGTGTTGTCACAAGCGTACACAGGATCAAAGGCTCGTTTCGCGTGTAATCGAACTATGTCCCTTTCTCTTGCGACACGCTCGCCTTGCAACGCCATAACTGTCTATCTGCCTTGATATATTATATTCTTATTATGTGGTTCTCGTTATACTCTGCGCTCTGCTCGGACACACGTAATTGAATCCAGTGCATAGCGGTTTTCCTTGTGAATGTTAGCACTTAAAACTTATCTGGAAAATTACTCAAATAATTGAATTACCCGACAGTGAACCGAGACATGCTCCAGCAGCGCATTCATAAATAATATCCACCGTCGTTCGAGATCACCTAAACAAGAGAGGGAGAAAGTCTTATGTAGTAATGCCGACGCTCCCTACGTGCTCGATAAAAGTCGTCGCATCGTAAACGGCTGGAAAAGTCGGTGGCTGATAGTTAAAAGGATTAGTCGAGCCGCAAGTGTGGTGGCAGCGGGGGACGGGGGATTGACTGGTGAAAATTTCACCAGGACCGGTGGTTGCAATATCGCTTTTACGGGTGCACGGTAAAACCGAAAGATGCCTCTAAGACCGTCGTAGCGGGCGTACGTGCTGCTCGATGGGCATTAAGGGGTTAAGGTGCGCGAGACGCCAGACTTACGTACCTACGGACGGACAAACGAAGCAAGGGGATGAAACGGCCTGATGGGGATGCAGGTGGCGAGGGTCAAACAAAAACACCTTCCCGAGAAATATCCACGACAAGACCGGCAGCGGGCGAAACGGGCGCTCGTAAAACGGTAGGACCCGGATAAGTGGCGGGGAGACGGGATGAAGTTCTTAGGCGACAATATGTTTTTCCCTCGCGGCGAAACTCACCGTCGAGAATAAATCACCCCTTACTGTAAGCCGCATTAACCGCATAATCGACGAGTATATATTGTATAATTTTACTCTTTTTTCCGAAACAGAACGATTTAATTGAGCTGTATGCTTTTACGCGTAGCAATAAACGGTACCTTAATAAATTCGTGACTCAAGTTTACTCGAAACATACGTCGACCGTAAAACAAAATACGAGAAAAGTGTAAAAGCCCAGATATAAAGTAGTTGAAATAACGCGGAGCCACGGGCAACTTGATCCTCGGTGCGAACTTGACGACGCGACGCAAGGATTAAGAAAAAGCGACGAAGAGGGACGAATTAATCCATAACGCATATCGTCGACATAAGTATAGAGATAGCGAAAAGCCCGACCCAGGCCGACGCGCTGCGTCGCGAAGAACGGCGATTCGGAAATGTCTCGTTTAGAAATATCCGGTGATCTTTTCTAGCGAGTCGCGGCTTTAAGCCGATACACGCCGATCACGGGGGTCTACTTTATGGACAAAGGAATGGATCGGACGGAAAATAGAAAATTGCCGCGGCGCGCACGAGCGGCAAAGCTCACGGACTCGGCCGGCGACACGTACTCCTCTTTTTCTCTTCCTGGAGGCGTACTAAAATCTTAACGGGGGCGCCGTAAAATCGCGATTTATCGTTCCTCGATATAAAAATAAATTACGGTGCCATTATTTTTCGCGCACCGCGAGAAAGCGTCGCGAGGACATACGTAGCGTATAAGGCTTTTAAGTCGACATGCTTTGTTCAGACTCGAATCGATGGCTCGCGAAGTTATCGCGACAGCTACCGCGATATAGGGATATTCAATTAAGGGCACTTTGTAGGAATTCTCGTAGCGCGATTTATGCGGGTTTTACATTATACGTCCCTCGTAAAGTTTCCTTTAACCTTCACCCACTCTCTCTATCTACCGGAAGTGCATATATAGCCTATTCGGTATATCGATCATTTTTATGGAAAAATACACAATCGCGAAGAATTATCGCGCCATCGCTAACTGCACTTTAAACAAAATGCCTCCACACACGCTTTCCCGGATAATTCGACATGTTTCTCCTAATTTTCTCCACAAAGCAGCGGCGCAACTGAATCGGGACGGTCAGCTGTGCGAATTTCAAGAAGTTTTCGAGAAGGCCGCCGCCTGCTGGAATCTGGCCACGGGAATCGTTAAGAGTACATATGTCAGACTCGGGCGGCGCGGCGTCGCGACGCCGCCGGGGGGGCCAAATGGGAAAAAACGACGGTCGAACTTGGCTCATTACGGCGGTACGGTTTTTGATCTAAATGCGAATCTAACGAGGACACTGCGTGCTCATCGAGAGGGTAGCCTCACAATCTTCGCCGCGAAACTTCACTTATGGCGTTCGCCATAAAAGAATCGCTGAGAATTGTGTAGCATGGTATTTTACATTTAGGATTTTTCTCAAACATTTGCATTTAACAAAAATATAAATATAACAAAAATGCATTTTTGTTAAATGCATACGATTAAGGTAAATATAAAAAGCAATTGGAAATAATAAAGATGTATTGCTGTATTTTTATGACAGTAACGAGGAACCAATATCAAAATGCTGATAATATTCATGTACTGTTTGGAATTAACAAAATCGATTATCTGTCTCTCTCCATATATCTCGACTGACAATAACACGAATCATCTTGTTTATGTCACTACGTATACTAACAGATCGATAACTCGAGCCATTGGACAGTGACGAATGACTTTATATCGCTACTTTGTGAAAGCCAATTCCGGTTTTTGTTTTATAGTTTCTGATATATCCTTCCGAATTCCATACGCTCATGCTATTTTTTGTGCACCTGTGTAAAAAAAATACCTATGATCAAGAATTTGGCGAAGAACAACTAGCCGTCTACATCATGAAAAATTCCATTTGTCATAACTCGTTGAATTCTTGATAGGCGAATGTCTTCTAATTAAATCAACGTTATCTGTAATTATGTAGACGCGATTGTGCGATTAGATAAATTACACATCAATAATTCTGCATTCTTAATCGCAAGACGAAAACTTATGATATTTAAAATTATTTTTTTTTGTGTGATTTAAACCTCTTTTTTCTTGTTTATCTTTCCATCTGCTTGCGATGGACGTGTCATTTCATGAAAGCGCTATTATACTGGGTGTTCTCACTTTTAATTAAATCACCCATTGCATCAGCAAATGGCAATGAGGGAAGTAGCTATCTCGTTGCGCCGCCTTGACGAAACGAGTTGAAAAATAGAACACCCCTTTCGCCGTTGGGAAATACGTTTTAAATATGTAACGAACCAGTAGCTAATTAAATTAAAATTTTTGATGTGGATACCGTCACGCTTTGTGGAAAGCCCTGCAACGTTACTATTTGTACAAACGGACTGACCGACGCAAGGTATTAAATTTAATTTCCTTAAAGTGTCACTAACAAAAATTAACATTACAATTGAGTGACATGTTATTTATTTTTAAATTGAATTCTTGTGTTTCTATATTTTATTTATAATATTATTCTCTCTTTATTTGAAACATTTCTATTTAATTAAATAATTATATTTATGCGTGAAATTTCTCAGCGACGTGTTAACGCTTTCAATCTATCAGTTTAAATTACCTAGAACGACGGGAGCAAACACTCGAGCAGTGAAACATTTTAGACGGAAGGAGGCTGAAGGTTAAAACGACAACCGTTTCCATCCTGCGAATTGAATGAACACTTATTCATATTCATTGTACGTACCACTTTTACACATGCCATAAAGCACGGGCTGACGCTTTAAATGCCGCGACATCGTCCCGGTACAGAGCTCGTAGTGAAGCTCGTAGAAGTGAAAACGGGCGCGACTAAGTCAGACGCGGGCCTGCGGTCGGTCGTTACCACTGAACAGATTTTATTGTCGCTCGCGTATCGCATCGGCGCCATCAAAATGTCGCGTCGCGCTTGAATAATAAAACTCGTCTCCGTTATTCCTGCTGTTAACGTCCTCTCTACAACGTCATGAGAATGCGTCATAGGAATTTCGATTCTGTCAAGGGATCTTTATGGGCGAGAGTTGGCCGGAACGGGGTTCTTTATCATTCCGTGGAATTTCTTCGTATAGCTCCTTATGGCCATGAAAGAAACGACGTATCGCATACTTTAATCTCTATCGATCTAAGTTATTCCAAGAAATATTTTTGTTAAAATTATTAAACAAGAAACATGTTTATACACATAATTTCTTAATATTCAACATATTACGCCACAAGAAAAAATAAATGCGAGTGTTTCGATGCACGCAGGTGCACACAAAGACCAAGTTAATTGCGAGCTCGGTAAACAGCGCGTATTACATTTCTCGGAATTGCTCCGGAATGATTGCATGAGCCGGCGAGACACAAAGAAAACCTTATATAGATGTTTTTCGTTTCCCTCGCACTCGTTTCCGTTGATAAATCACGAACGGATCTCGTTCGGTGCGCGTGAGTTAAGCAGTTTTTTCAAAATCTCTTTTCATACGGCGTGAGAAAACGGCGTTCTCCACGATGGTCACCTAGATTGGCTTCCCCGAAGAATATATACCTGCACGTCCAGGTCTTTCTTTGTTCGACCGGACTCGTCCAGCGATTCTTCCAACGATCGCGCGAGTGACGTATGTATACCCGGAAAATGTACTCGGCGCGGCGTCGAGGCGCTTAGACGTGACGGCGCCCGCGCCGTTCACGTGCGGCGCCGCACGCAACCCCTAAGTGCTATTAGCCGCACCATATCAACCTCCCCCGGAGACCTAACCGACTCTCCTTGGCCGGCTGTAACCCTTTCATACGCTACTCGTTGTTGTCCAGTTCTCCCGATAACGTCGAACGGCCGTTGCCCGGCTCGTCAATGGAGACAGATTCACAATCTCGCGTAGATTAGGACGTGTGTCGCGTTTTATTTGAAATATTATGCTATTTCTCGCAAGAAAGAATCTATGCGTATCTATACTTAACGATCCGTCTGCTATATTTTTTTCTATTTTTACGAATAGAATGTGACAAATTGATCTTAACGTTTAAATTTCAACATGAAAGGAAGTAAAGAAAAAATATTTAGCTTTAAAACGCTTTTTTTATTTTTATTTTATTTATTAAAAAATTATTTTTACACATAATTTACAAGACAGTTTACAAATAATAATTTTTCAACGAATTTTTATTTAATATACAAGTGGTATGTTTATTGTGCAAAGTTACAAAAATAGAGGAAAATATAGCAGACGGATCGTTATAAATACGCTTTAAATATATAATGAGTATTATTCATGACTTTGTGAATATCGTTAACAAATGAGAAGAGAATAAAAGCCCATCTATTATTCGGGCTTTCAATGTCGCTGATTGAACGCCGGTAATTTTCTTGAAATCGCGTGGAATAAGCGAAATGAGGTTACGACGTGAAATAAGAGATCGTTGCCGTAGAACGCAGGCCGAAAAATCTTGACCTTACCGTCTCGCCGTTGGCGCCGCCATCTTGTGCACGTCGTTAAGCTTAACGACCGCTTTCAGAATTGCCGCGGCCTTTTTTCGCCATAACGAGACGCGGCACTTGGTTCTTCGCACCCCATTCTCCCATGGTTTCCCCGTGCGAGAGACGACATTTAAGTCCGCGTAACTTCATTGTTATGGGGGCAGTGCCGCGCGGCACCGGCGCGGCGGGATGAAGCGAGGAACTTCAACTTCTCGCGTCTCGCATAATCGCGCACTGGAGAAATCGATTCACCGTTGAATTCCGCGATAAGAGTCTGGGTGTAGGGATCACCTTTATTTTCGCAACCACTCTTTACTGCAATGCGCCATACACTTTCGTTGATTTTATTTTTGGTTGATAAAATGCTGTAAAATATATTTTTCGTCTTTGAGTTATCGCTTCCTCATGTTGTATTTCTTGCGTGTAAGATTCGGTTTAGACTCTATTTTTTAACAAAAAAATGAATTATTTTGTTTAGTACAATATTTAAGAATATTTTTAATAAGGTTATTTAATTTGGAATTCGTTTGTATATTCACATTGCTCATTCATCGAATTCAGTGGAAAGAAAATCATCGCGGAACAAAAGTGGCAGGATAACAAACGGTCGATTTCACCGATCGAACTTCGCCGCGTCGTTCGCCCGGCACGCGCCCTTCACTTCGCGAGACAGAGCGGGCGGAATGGGGGTCGGTTGTTCCGCGTCTATATGAAACTTAATATTCCGTAGGAATTAAGGACTTACATAAGGACGCCGACGGCAAGAAGAAAGGCGCACGGTAAAAACCACCCACCCTCACCTCCGTCAGCTTTACCTACACTTACACTCGCTCGAGTAATCGATAGGGTGACTCATCGAGGGCGGTGACAGAGCTTTTTACCTCTCCCCTCCTGCCTTCGCTCTCCCTCTTTTTCTGTTTCTTGCCTTTCTTGCCTACAGCACTCTTCTCCATCCACCCTCAACTTCGTTCTTTCGCCCTTGCTCGCTTCCGGCTTGTACGCTCCTCTCTCCTCGTCTCCCTATGTGAGAAAGCGTGTCCAAACTTTAAAACTTTCCGCAGCAGCCCACTTTTCGGTTGGACTCCTGTGTGTGCGAGTTCCTTCGGGGCGACGAAATAACGGGACGCATCCCAAAGTATGCAGCTGCAACTGCGCCGCGCACCGCGAACTGGAACGCGAGCAGCAGTTTCGCCCGCAGCCAATTTGTCGCCCCGTCTAGTCGCCCCGTCTGTGCCGATTTGATTCGGCTCTTTTCGAAAGTCACGTTTCCGTGTAGACTTTTTCAAGATCTAAGTAACATTTAATTCATTTAAATTATTGCTATAATTGCTATTCTTAATCAGATATAATAGCAATATTGAATTCAACGTTCTGAACGTTTGTTTTGAAATTTTGTTATCGCATACCAGTATGCGGCGCAATAATTAGGGATTATTACGCGTACTTTACTCGCCGATAATGTAAAATTTTCCATTTGCATCGCGAAGTTTGTCTAATCTGGTTCAAAGTAAAATTTACAAGCTTGGTGGAATTCGTTCTCACGAATGAATTCCGGAACCGCCCCGTGAAACAACTTCGAACACCGTCCGCATTTCTGCGTTATCCTTGCCGCTCTTAATTGTCTCGTTCGCGTAGCCCTTTCCGCGATCCCAACAGGCGTTCAAACTTTAAACTGCTTCATTCCACGCGAAATAACGAGACATGTTCGCGGAACGACTGCAAACGCTATACGCTGTCGTGCTATAACGTCTGTAACAGGTAGCTAGAACGAATCTCTCGTTCGCAGCCGATTCGTTAGCAGACCGTCTTTTCGTTCATCCGTCGATTCTCTATTTTTTCCTCAAACTTGAAAATAAGCAAACTTTTTCAAGATGAAAAGTGCACGTAAAAGTCGTAACTTTTAACACTCGTGCGTAATTTAAGTTCCATTTTTGGTAGCATGCGTAAAATTCAAATTTTCAACACAGGATTGTTGCAAAAATATTCTGAAATATTTCTAAAAGAATCTTTTCATATCCTCTATGTGTTACGTTATTGTTTTTCTTTTTTTTATAGCAAAAGAAGATAGTATTTCAAAGAGAGAACAGTCATGCGAAAAAGTGGGTTAAAAAATATGTGATAAAGTATTTTATCTAAAAGAAAGCTCCTTGCATTACGGAACTCGTTAAACGCGTCCAAGTGGATGGACAATTTTTATTTCCATTTTCTTTTTTATTCGTCTCTCTTTCAGACACAACGCGCGTCTGGTTGCGCCACGTGAGAGATTTTTTAAGATAGGATTTTAACGAGCACGTAGGTTATTTTTCAGAGTCTTCCTCCGCCAGTCGCCTTAATACTTTTCGCTCAGCTCCTCTCCGTGCATCGGACGTGCTCTCGAACTTTAAAACACATCCCGCCGTTCGACCTTCCCCGCGGACCCCCTCCCGCGAGCCAATATTTTTACATGACAAAAATAACGAGATGCATTCAGTGGGGAGTGAAGTCGTCGCCCGCACTCGCACGTATCTATAAAGCCCGGTCTACATAGGCCGCAGTTCGCAAAACGCAAGACACACGCACAGTCTACATGTCAATCTAACATCTCTGTGTATAGAAGTTAGATTGACATGTAGGCTGTGCGTGTGTCTTGCGTTTTGCGAACTGTGGCTTATGTAGACCGGGCTTAACGAGCACGTGGCGGAATGTCGTTGCCTGCAGACAATTTGTCGGCCTTTTCGCTCATTCATTTGTCCTTTCTCTTCGATTTTATTTTATTACGCAAATTACAAACCTCATCAAACGCTAACGAACTTTTGAAAAAAAAAAAAAATTTGTGTTGATTTTTATAAATAGAAGTTTAATTGTATCCGCGGGCAGAAGTACTGTGTGCAAAAAGTACATTTTTTTATAAATTGATGCAGTCAAAAATAAAATTTTACATCAGTATTTTTTAATATAACGCTGCAGACGACACTTACAAACACGTTTTATTTTATAAACGAGTTGTTAAATGATAGTATATCACATAAAATATCGTGTAATTAAACTTTCAGTTCTGTTTAACTCGCGTATCGCGCGTACAGTTGTTCGTAAATATAAATTTCATAGAGCACTCTATTATTAATTACTGTAATTACCAGTATAATACGGTGTTGGAGCACACCACGCGCGTTATAAAATAATTACTCAATTTAATCGTTTTTTAATACATTGTAAAAAGACTCACCCCGGGCTTTGTGACATTCCAATAAATGAATAACAAATTTAACATTGAATAATATTGCACGAATTGCACAAACAATTCGCTATTCCCGAAAATTAAACGATAATATTAAGCTATCAAAAAATACGATTTTACTCTTCAATCAACTAATTAAGTTTTAACGAAAAACGTTGCTAACACGCTGGCTCTTCGTCGAACAAAGAAAAATTCAAAGTAACAAGGCCATTAATTTTAGCTTTGATCGATCAGTTCCTCGCTGATTTGCGTCTCTCGCCACTTTGTTGTAAACGAAACGAGCGGCGTCAATTAATCTATTTAAATAAGTGATCAGTTAAACTGCTTTTTTCAACATTATATTAACTCCCACGAAGGAAGTACGTATTTTTCACCGCGTAACTCGTTTAGCGCCGTTTCATGTGCAACAAGTTAATAGGCTTTTTTTGTGTGACCGTATACGCTAACCCGACTTTCGAAAAAAATAAAAGGGAAGATCGTTACGTATATACGCGCGAACGTTGTTTGAATGATGGAACGTATCGACGCGCATGATGAGAGTTCATTGCCCGTCCGCTTCTCGAATCGCAGATTCGTGATTGGTATTTACGTCGCGACCGCGTCTGCCATAAATGCGAAACTATGGTGTTTATTGACGATGCCGGGCGAACGCGGACTGAATGAACATCCGCAAATTCACGTTCGGCGTACCTGTCTGCGATTTTATAGTTGCACGCTTCCTTTTCCGAGCCGCAGAATTTTCTATCCGGAACGTAAAAGATAGACCTTTAGATTCAGAATTATCGGACTCCGATATTTATATTTAATAAAAAAGAATAGACTTTTTAGATTTAAATCTCGCCGTTCCTCAGGTACAGAATCGGGAGTTTGAAGCGGGACGAAACATTGCAGTATTTTTAGTTTGGCCTATCAGCTTCGCGCCGCGAGTCCCAGCTCCGACGAAAAAGAAGTTCCTTTCGCGAAAGCGGGGAAGCTTTAGGCTTCACGGTGGTCGAATAATCAATAGCGGGTGGCGCGAGCGAGACGGGTAGACGTAGACGCAGATAGGAGAGTCGCGGATGGAAGAAAGGAAGGAAGGAAGGGACAAATGGGAGGCCAAGGAGAAATTCGGAGACTTGGAGCTTTTGCACGTTTGCTCGCGCTCGCCCGCCGATATAGAGCGCATCGATAAGCCATCCTTAGCCGATTATTTTGCGAGGGTATCGCCAAGTATCGGGCCGAGCTTTTCCGCCAACATGACAGCCGTCAGACCAGCATGGATTCGTTTTGTCGCTTCCTGTACAACGCCGTTCTCACCGTTGTTGTCTTTCTCAGGATTATCAGTGAGTAGCGAGAGCGTGAACATCGATCGGGCAGATCGTTGGATTGAATTAATATGGTTGCGCGTATAACGAGCGTTTCGTGACAAACGATTTGAGAATGGTCTTTGACGAAAATGTTTCTGAAACTAAGCGATTCTGCACGCGAAATGTGTTCTCTATTAAGCCCCTTGCACAATAGGCGATAGCGATAGCGATAGCGACAGCGACAAAGTTGCCGACAAAGGTATAGCTTTGTCGGCAACCTTGTCGCTGTCGCTATCGCTATCGCCTATTGTGCAAGGGGCTTTAGTATCAGTCGAAAAGCTATTTGTGGATTTTTTATTTTATTTAGTCGACAATTATACCAGACATGAAGCTGAGCAATCATAATGGCTGTGTGATGTAAATTCCTGCGGCCGGAGAGCTCTATATATTAACGAGCGAGGTGTACTCTGCCAATACTAACCGCGCTGAACAAATTTTATTAGTATTCCGTGCGAGTTACCGCAAAGATAGTCGGAATATCGGATAACCGCGGCTGCAGTATTTAACTTGGCTATCTATCTATCCCGGACGACCTTAAAGCTTTAACGCCCGTGCCATTACTCTCTCTCTCTCTCTCTCTCTCTCTCTCTCTCTCTCTCTCTCTCTCTCTCTCTCTCTCTCGCCGCGTTCGGATAATACCTCGTCTTGGACGATCTCGGAACGACAAGCTTTCTTACGCGTAATCGCCGCTGCGATAGATTAGCGCGAACTTAAATTGGATTCCGATTCGGGGTATTCGACCTTCCGGTTTTTCGCGAAAAGCACAGCCGAACTTTTAAACATTTGTCGTGCTCCGCTTTCTCGGGCGAGCGGCTCTCTCAATTTCTTGACGCTCGCGGTCGCGCCTCGTATCGGAAATTCGATTCCTCGACGTGAAATACATCCGATCTCGCCGAATTCCGTATAACGTTAAAACCGGCGCCGGCGTTTACTCTGATATCGGAGACTGTCGGTCGCGTATCGATACCGTGTATCAAGCCGACCTTTGGCGACATGCGTCTCACGGCATGCACCGGCAGCTGCGGTCGATCGCATCTGCTACCACGGTCTGCCATACCTCCCGGAGCCTTGACCTTTGGCCGCTCGTTATCTACTGGTATTTAAAGCCGCGCGAAAAAAAAAACCGCCCGCGCGGTCGTGACGTAGCGTTGCGCCGGCACGCGAAAACAACCGGGGCCGGGCCGTTCGAGATTTCCGCGAAGTAATAATGCTCTCCTCGAGAAAACGGGACCGCTTATTATCAAGGGCAGTCACGTCAGCGAGAGGGAACGGCGAGAGTAACTATACGCATGCGTTCCCGAAAAATCGATGCCTATATAATTTTCTACGAATGAATACACGATACAATTGCTTCCAAGTCGTCTCGAGGTTGGAACCGCTACGACAGAGATTTCTGAAACGCGATATCTATTCTTCCTTGACTATTCGTTTCGTCGTGTTTTATGTTTTATTTCTCCGTTGCCCCATTTGCGTGTTTGATGAAAATTATCGTAAGAATTGCCTTGAAAATCGTCTGAATAATTAATTTTCTCGTCGTTATAGCGGGGCGCATTTTGCATCGATAATATATCTTCGATCGTTTCCATGCATATTTAACAGTTATAAGCAGGCACATGTAAAAATAATAAAATGTAGATCCTTTCTGACAAAGTATTTTTATTTATGTCCGATAAAATTATAGAAATGTAATATACGTTTCTAATATATTACATCGCAGATAATTTTGGAACATCTGTTCTAACAAGATGTGTCTCTTTGTTTTCCAGAAAACGGCCTTCTCTCCTTCGAAAACCCCAACTACCATCTGGATCCAGCTCGGCTGGACGATGCTCTGAACAGCAATGGAAACGGCAGTTCTCTGTACGATGAATTATATCAGGAACTGGTCGGCAGCGGCGGCAGAAGTGGCGAGGTGACCGGCGGCGGTGGCGGGGGAGGGGGCGGTGGAACGAGGGTGCAGGCACGCAGAACCTACGCCACATTGGATTTGGGCAGTATGGGGGTGGACGTCACTCAGGGCCCCCTCACGCAGGATTCCGTGACGGACGACGCTCCCGACAACACGGACAACCATAACCTAGGGTGAGTACTGTTAGCACTGTTACGTTTTTTTTCTCGCTCTTTCTCTCTCTCTCTCTCTCTCTCTCTCTCTCTCTCTCTCTCTCTCTCTTTGGCGGCCGATAAATGGTTTCCCGATGCACGCGCTGATAGAAATACATCAATCTCTCCTCTTTGAATTTTATAAAATATTTAATTACAACATTTTTGATAACATAATAAAGATTATTTTTATTAAGCAAATTCTTAAATACATCATTAGATGGCATTATTTTACATAATTTAAATATTATCAAATTATCATAATAGGTGATACGTAATGATATACAGAATGTACTGCGTTTGCTCCAAACAGGGCGGAATATACTCTAAATAAGTCATTTTTAAGACCCGATTGAATCTAGGACCCACGCGACGCACTCTAGAATTTTTATGCACTCACGCGTAATATCCACAAGCCTGTCACGTCCTGTCTGGCTGAGTATACGAGCTGGAAATTTATGATAGACTATGTCGCCGTTGTCAACGCCGCGCCGTAATCGCCTAACGTCGTTACCTGCAACGTACCCCCAACGACAGCTCCTGGCTGTCTTTATCTTCCTCCCCGAACCGAAGTCTTGAAATTCCATCCCGTCGATCACGCGTTCAAAGTCGCACGAGTAAACTATATAAGAGGGAGGAGGGTCGAAACGACCGGAATAAACTCGGTTACGTTTCGTCGATTTTCAATACAACGGCTTTCAATGTAACAAAAGATTTTCAATATAACGGCTTCACGGTTTCTATCTTTATCTCTTTGAGACGAGTGAACCAGCTAAAATTGATCATATATATATATATATAGTCCGAGATACGTATAAATTGTTTATATCGAAGTCGCGAATTGAATCCTCACGAATAAAAAGAAACTATCTTTGCTCCGGTAGTTTGATTAAGGCGGACTGCTATTAAATTCTTAAAATCAAATTCAATTCGTTGCCACGGGCGCCCCGTCGTGATAAAAATCGCCTGCATATTCGACGTGAACGTTCGCCGGCTCTTGGCGAGGTCGAGATCATATTTGTGCCTGTCATTCTTCCTCTCTTTTATTCATCGCGCATGAATCCGCGGCGATGGAAGTGGTACGAATCGATAAATAGTCAGACCGAGCGGCAACGCGAGCGACAGCGCGCCCGGGATAGAGAGACAGCACACAGCCGGATATGTCGATAAATAGCGGCCGGAAATTTCAATAAATATATGGAACGGGGAAAGCGCAGCCGAATTTGCGACACGCGACATATCAGGCAAGATTCCACGGTATAAAGTAAGACCACGGAGGTAAACGCCGTACTATTAAGGTATATACGTGTCACATTCGGGGCAACGAGCTCAAAGTCCGCGCGCGATCATATAAGAGACCCCACTTTGTGGAAATGTGGGTGTGTGTGTGTGTGTGTGTGTGTTTGCGAGCGGCAGTTACGAGAAGATACACGCGAGCGAGCTTATGGCCGCGACTACCTCCGGCATAACGTCGAACGCGAGCATATAAATAATGCGGCGTCCCCCGGTGCCTGCACATGCACCGGCGCATACGTCGGTGAATTTATGTAGAGACTCCACGTCGCCTACGCTCGGTAGTTGATAAAAGTTTCAACGCGTGGGCATTCGCGGTTGCAGATCGAACGATCATTACGGATTATCGATCTCCCTCCTACCCCCCGTCTCTCTATCCGGAACGAATCTTGTCAGTTGCACATGATAAATTGGCAATTTATTTTTGGTGTGCTTAAATAAAAATATACTGTAACCTTTCCGCTCGGTTTATATTCGGTTATGGACGAAATTAAATAAGGATTTTTTTCAACTGCGACGAAGCAATAGAACTGATATCGCGGTTCGCGGAATCGTGCGACATCAGATACATTTTATTCGATTCAGGTATCTGCATCTGATGGTATTGAATACGTCTTCGGCAATATGCCGTACAAATGGGAACATTGTCGGAGACGTAATGCAGTCGAAGCTGCACGGTGAGAACGTATAACTATATTCACCGTAACATCGTGTCGCGCGTATTCCCGTGGATGTAAAATCGATACCGCATTTTATATTTTCTGTCGCGCAGCAATGACTTTCTAAGCCGTGCGAGACATACGCGCGGTTGAAATTACAGCAGAATATTCCCTGGTTTACGTTCCGCGCATATAAATGCTCGACTCGACTGACAAAACTGTATCACACGAGTGCTCTAATATTAATTGGATCGTATCACACGGTGTCATTACGTAGCGATGCACCGCGTTGAAATTTTTATACGATCGGAAGCGCGCAGAGAACACTTTTCGAGAGCGCAGATTTAGTTCTCGTTCGGAGTTCTTGTTCGAAGGATGGAACGCGGTTGAACAGTTTTTTCAGTCCCTTCCCGCAGGGCGAAACGTGGAGTCGATAGACGCGGGTCGGATTAGAGGCGTCTATCGGGGATGTCGGGGAGATTCGCCGAGATCTTCGGGCTAGACCTATTTTATTCTTCGGCGCGTACTCGAAAATGTGCAACTCGAGTCGTATCGGTCGGTGATCGCTGCGGGCCGCGTGAACCGTGCACGAAACACGGTGTGCACGGTATCTATATACCGTGTATGGCGTGTACGGCCGCGTCCGTGTTTGTGCGCTGCTGAAAATTTCAAATCCGCGATTTCCATTCTGACGAGAGATCGGCGTATACGTGCCGGCCTCGCTGGGGGGTCTCCAATTTCATGCAAATCGCCGGGACATCGTCGCGAGAGAAAGAGAGAGAGAGAGAGAGAGAGAGAGAGACGGGCAGCTCTCTCTCAGCGATGGTGTAGCGCAACTGTACTGTGTACTACAAACGACATGCGAGAGACCGAACGTGGATGGAGGAGCTTGCTATTAAAATACCGTCGTTGAGAGGCCAACGAAATGTTCCGTCGATGTTTCGTTTAACCTCGCTCGAAAAGCCTCGCCCGAGCGAGCTGCAAAATGCATCGCGGTCATTTCGTGAATCTCGTCCGCGTATTAGCACATTTACATCATTTTATGAGCTAAAAATCGACATTTAAATAACCAGGACGATTATGGATTTTCTTTTCGTAGTGCATTTAATACGTGTAAAAACCTTTTAAGTTTTTGCAGCTCTTCTTAATTCCGATATGCAATTAACTCGATATAGTTTCCAGGAACAATTCTCGCATTTTTCGTTTATGCTATACCGGATGTATCTCGAAACGTACCTACTAATGCACGCGGCAAATTGTTTTCCACCATCGACTGCGTCACTTTCATGGCCGCATTTTTTTTCGCATTTGGTACGACGAATCGTGCCGGCGAATACTCTGTAATAGTTCCACAGAATAGGCGCACGCGACAGAATCGCTTCCGGTAAAGTTTCATTATTCCAAGGAGGCGATAAATAGCGACCTGTTTTATGCAAATGGGTCGGGTGTAGGCGCGGGATCGGCTGTACTCCGTCGCTCCGCAGGGCCGTGCAAACAGAGAGACAAAGAGAAAGAGAGAGAGAGAGAGAGAGCGAGAAGGAGAAACGAGGCAACGCCGTTATTAAAGTGCTTGTATTGCGCCATGGCGTCACGGGAAAGAAGTATCGCGGACTCGCTTAACTCGTGAATAATAAACGGCAGAAACTGGCAGATAACTAGCGCTTTTTCGCTCTCTCGCGCGCGAATTAAATTAAGCTGCAATATATTGTACAAATGTGCGTTGCCCTTCGTGAATATATATTCGGAAAGTAGAAATCATGCTTCTCGTTACATTTTCGCGATATTTGACGTTAATAATGATGAATGGCGGAATAACAGCGATGTCGAACTGTTATATAAATTGTCTCGAATAATTTATAGTTATCCATAATGTTGCGACGTTTTAAGTATTTTAAAGGGGAAAGAATAAGAATGCAAATTTATAAATGTGATATCAACACTACTTTATTGTTATTGTTATATACCTTTGATAATGAATTCCAACGTTTCAATTAATTTTCCTCGCTCTTACGTTAAAGGCTTAATATTTAGCTAACAAAGTCGACACAGCGAAAATTCGAGAGGAATAGGACAGTAACCGTGTTCATACGAAAGGCTGCATGAAATGCATTCTTCGGAGATATCGCACGATAGGAGATCGAGGCGTACACGCTTCGTACGAAAATGGCTCGGAGGTCGAATTTCTCCTTTTCGTCGATCAATTCCATGGTAGCTCAACCCGCTCTCTCTCTCTCCCTCCCTCCCTCCTCCCCCTTTTTCTCTTTCCCGTTCTCTCTCCTCGCACCCGATCTCCGTTCGGATATTCATCGCCCGTTTTCGCTGCATTGCGCAGAACGCCGATAAATCGCATTATCCGAAAACGACCGCTGCCCTGAAACGGGCAGCTTATTTGGCCGCGCCTAAATTCCAGTCTAAGCCATTTTCAGAACCCCGGCGGCAGAGCGAGGAGAGGCGTCAGCGCCGAACCCCCGACGAAAACCATCGCAGCCCCGTTATCCTGAATGCGATATTCGATGTGGGGGCGGAAGTGGTGGAGAGACGGAAGCATTTTTGATGTCTTTATTAAATTTTAATGACGCGGGAATACCATCAACGGCTGCGCTCGTCATGCTAGCTCGTAAAAGACAATGTTACGCTTGAGAAAAGTTACTTTGCAGGATATAATCCCCGATGATTAAAAGACGAGCAAATTGATGGTTGAAAAAGAAAAAGAGGAAAAATTTGTTCTCGTAATCTGGATTTTCTATTATCATTTATATTTAGATTTATACCATTATCTTCTAATTTCACGCTATTTGTCAAATATATGGTCGATTTTTAACGATGAAAGGCGATTTATCTACGCCGCTCGTACATCATACATTTCCTGCTGTTTCCCTAATTCGAGCTCGTTTATCAGCGTGCAGAAAATTACGATACCCGTGCACTCGATAAGCTGCCATTTGCGCGGCGAGGATAAAAGTCCGGACGTCTCTCCACGGCCGCGCCATTCGTCTCCGTTAGTCTCGATGTAACGCGATAGAATCGATCGTATACTACCGGCTCGTAACTCGTCGATCGAACGCTCACACGCCGCCGCCGCTGTGTCGATACAAAATTCCTCCGTCCCGTTCGCTGAATTACCTCGCGTTAACGGTCGTAGCGCAGTGGAAAAGGCCGGTTCGGGTCAGACAGTCGCGACGGGCACGACGCGATCGACCATCGCTGGCACCTTAATTGCTATTACACCCGCAGTCCCGGATCGAATGCGTCCGATAACGGCACTCGGTGCACATTAAACTCAATACCGAAACGAACATTGCCCCTCCGGGTCCATTGCGCTACTGCGAACAGTCGTGCAGTAAGAATGTAAGATCTCTATTTTTCAGATGTAACATTTATTTCGCGTCCATTTTTTGGAAAATTAATTGCAATCGATAAAATTATAGAGAAATGTTATACATATAATTCAGTTTAATGATTATATATGTATCTTTTTTTATGAGGCATGTACTCACAATTGCATATCAATTGCAATTAACGTATGAACACGCTGTATTGTTTTTCCACGCCCAGAAGTTTCTCGCCAGAACGCGACACAAGAAAAATTATGCACGGGGTGTATTTGACACTTCTCGACTTAAAGTTCCGAGACTCTTAATTGCAGCAGCTGCACATAGTATAAGAAGCGCTCGTCGAATTTAAGTCGTTAATTTAATGACGATAATGGTCACGCTGAGACTAGTTTAAACTTATAATGACTCAGCCTTCGTCTTATAGCGCTATTTAGCATATTTATATATCGTAAATGAAATCTCTACATCCGATAATGTTGTAATCATTTTCGTACAATTAATTAGAATTCTTGATTTTTAGTCTAATTAATAATGATATTTCTAGACTATTATATTATAGACTATGATATTTGACTATTCAACGAATTCTCTCGTCTTTGTTGATCAATTATTCTGATGTTCCAAAACTGGAACAGCGGAACATCATTTATTTGAACATGTGGTATTTTCTTCTCGGTACTTTTAACCATCATCGCAACAATATCAGGCGTTTTAATTACAGTCTATCTCTCCTTTCTTAAAAAGAACCATGTTGAATGTCTAACTCCACTCATCCATCACACCCTGATTTGATGGATGGACTTAAATGATAATACAGTATACAGTGAAAAGCGTATACATACTATGGCGAAAAGGTGTTTTATCGTTACGTGAAACGCTTTGCGTTGCGCAGTTTAATTCTCCACTTTCCGCGGGAGAATCGAAAACGGAATTACCGTTCGATCCGCGTAGCCGCCCCCAATCTAATCGACAACTGTCGCTTTTAATGACGGTCGGTTTTCTCCGCGCGCGGATACGCGCCTCGAATAATAGGAATCCATCGGAGACTTCACGTTCGCTCAGGACACACAAGGAAAAAGGCGGACACGTCGAAATCGTTTCCCGTGTATAACGGCAGCGTCCGTCTATCTCTGCGACGCTTCTCCTAACGTACGGATATTTCGCCGGACACGTTATTTCGCCGACAAAACCTCGTGGCTCGTTCGCATTCCGCCGACGATGCCGGATCGTATCGTCGCGCCGCCAACAAGATATCGACTGTCCCGCTTGGCGCTTTCGTCGACTCAATTAACAATAAACGATCGCGATATATATATATATATATATATATATATATGCGCGTCATGCAAGCGCGAATTTTTCTGTGGTTGGCTGCAGGAAATTGGATTTGACACGATATGGCGTTTTTCTCGGTTTTTATTGAAGTTGAGGAGAATTATCCAAAGATGTTGGTTCACAAAAATTCCAAATTTTCGACAAACCCGTCGGAAACGGATATCGCGGCTGTCGGATATTCCATCTGCGAAGAATGGATCTATTCTCATTTTGTATATACCTAGAGTCATTTCAGCCGTGCGTTTTTGACCAGCATTTTTCTTTCATACACGCAGTAAAAGCGCACAGCCGACACACAGCCACGCCGCCGCGCCGCGCACATCCGCGAGAGACTTGCCTTTCATTGACATTCTACGAGTCGTGGCGAATTTCATTTATATGCTAACTTGAAGCCACGTACACATTTCTGCATTTCACCTTGAGATCCCGTCGAAACGTGCCCCCGATGCAGTGTACCACCCCTCCTTCCTCGGCTTGCGCAGCCCGGAGCAGGACGAGCGCGACAGGAGACTATCTTTCGCGAAGCGACGTGAGCCAAAAATTTTCATCCGTTGCTAAGCGCCGGCCAAATCCGACGCGACGGTGTGCAATGTATGCGCCCGAAATAGATCGGTCGATTTAATTTTACGTGAATTATTTAGAGAGCTATTTAAAATGCCAGCTTAACATTTTATTCGGGACACTGAAAATTATTTTCCTTAAATAGCACCACACAACTGAAGCGATTTGAATTATTTCGGCTGTAAAAATGCCAGTTATGCAATTTTTTTGACGGACGGATATGGCCATCCAATTTTCAGTTTATCCTACGATTCAGTTTATACTCGGTTTACACTCGGTTATTTTGCGTTCCTGTTAATTTTGGGGAAGCGGTGAAGGCAGAAGAAGTGTAAATGAGAGGGAAGAATTTAAACTTACCGCTTCATTAAGCGAAATTTTGTTAATGAGGCGACTCAACTCAACATTCATTTAATGTGCCACATATAATTCGCCTTTCACTTTCTTTTTATAAAGACGTCCAAGATGGCAAATTATTGCGATCGCAATGTGATACATGATATAACGACGTTATGTCGATAGCGCTTAATCATTGTACAACGTTAATTACAACGTGATTAAGTCGGTCAGTCGACCATGGCAGCAAGAAATTCAAGTCCGCACGTGCGCCGTAACCCGTAACAATGATGTTCTCACAAGTGTCACGTTTAAGTACATCACAGGTTGCATTTGCATCCTTTTCCCTCGTCAGGAATATAAACGTGCACTTATTTTCTCATACAAATAAACCGTTTTAATAAAGACGTTTATAAAATTTTGTTAACGTATAACTATTCTGATTGCGTTTGGTTATTCGCGCACGTTTAAAGCAGAACAAAAAAAAGATTTCTCAACCTCTTTTACGATTTATGTAATCTATATGTAGAAATGCAAGAAACAAATTTTCGTCAAACGGGGGGACTCGGAGAGACGCGCGGCATTTATTTAAATTATGTATAATCTCAATGAGATTCCCTCCCGGGCGAGAAGTCATCGGTCTCATATGCATTATGCAGGAACGAGGACCGGGAGAAAGACAGGCAGTTGTACAAAGGAAAATGGAGAGGATAGGCCCGTGTTCGCCGTGGTTTGTCATGCGCGACACGTGTCACGTCGTAAACTTTTCTTCCTGCTTCCATCGGCGCCTCGGTGCGAATTTCGGCGTCTCGTAAAATACTTTCGGGACGATGGCCGGCGAAAGAAGTTCTCGCCGGGATCCGTGTCCCTGTGTCTTAAGTGGATGAAAGACAGCGAAATATATAGACTCCCCTTAGACCTTGTCCACAAAGTAGATACCTACGTAAAATGGATACGAGACAATTTTTAACAAGTCATGGGTTAAAAATGCTTAATATCACAGAAATTACTAGGCAATGAAGTAAGATTTTCTTAAAATTAGGATACTCCTGCAATATTTCTGCGTTAAAAAAGATACATTTCGTACTCAGAATTGATCTTCGACGCGAGTGTTCCGTTGCATATTAAATTATGCAATCGACCGCAATATTCGCCGAGGAGTGCAGGATTTATTTTTCAGGCCGAATTTTTACGAGATATATATCCGGATACGAGTTCGTGAGCTCGTGCATTTTTAAATCGGACCAGTCATCTCATCATCGCGTATTCGAAACGTTCTATATATTGAATTAAGTATGACGAATTAAATGTTAATAGGAAATCTTGTCCAATATTTACGGAGAAACATTCGCGATGCGAATATAACTGAAATAAAGTCAAGCGAAACGTTATTTGTAAATGTGAAAGCGGACCGACGAAGGAGCGCGCGGGGTAGGAAGGGTGCGCGAGGAGCGAATGATCGTAATTCGAAATTCTGCGCTTCGTCGCCGACGAGTCCCACGAGGTAGCTTTACTCGTTCCTAGTCGAAGCGATGCGTGTAAGTCGAGGAGATTTTGGCATTTCGTAGTCCCAGGTCGCCTATATGCTCGTTCGCACGAGCGACCTCGTACATCGCGATGCACCGCGCCCCGCGAAAATAGAGAAATCGAGTGACTGGCGACGCGACTGTCTCGCGAAACGCGCCTGCCGCGTCGGCGGGCGTGTATGCGGAAGGTAATAAAGGGAAAATGGCACACAGCGGGGAACGCGGAGCAAACAAAACGCGGGGAAAATGGGCGATCGATGATACATACAGAACAGAGAGAGAAAGGTAAACACGAAACGGGCGCTCAGAGAGGCTCTGAGATGATGGATCGATCCGCAAGCTGAAATGCAACGCAAGGAAGATCGCGCGAGCTCCTTCCGTCAGGACTTCCGTGAATTCCGAGGATAATCAAACCCGACTTGTGCACGACATCAGCACGAAACTATCTCCGAGGTATTCTAACATCTGCACACGCGGAACCGTTTTATTTCGTAGCCATTCGCTTCGTTTTATTCAACGTCGATATATACGTATATAGAATTTATATCGCGCGGGCGCACGCAATTTCGTTAGGCAAATATTATACTCGCGTTAGTACGCTCGTAAATCGAATAAAGTTTGCGATTGGCGGAATGTATTCGGCGTTTATCGCGAATTTACGTTCCTTAGTTACCAGTATTTTCGTGAGCCGGGAATTACGTTTCCCGGCGCATAGCCGGGGAATTCATCTGTGTACGCGAAAGTACTGCCAGAAAGTGAAAAGGCCGCTCGAAACGGCTCGCCGACAAGAAATGTAGACTGAGAAATTTCTGACTTCCCGCGTTCATGCGATCGCGATGATCTACCGGCGCGAGGGGAGCGTAAAGAGTGAACAGGAAAACGAAGTACCGAGTTAAGGGTAGAGTCGGTAGCTAAAGGGAGAGGTGGAGGATGGAGGAGAGGGGGAAGGGGACAAGAGAAGGCCTCGAAAATGTAGGTAAACGCGCGCGGGTCGAGCAGGTAGAACTAACGGCAGACGAGTGAGACGAGGGACGACCTGGAGTGGAGGAGTCGATCAAGGGCCAACGAACCCTTCTTACCCTTTGACCCTTTCCAACCGGCCCTCCTCCTGGCCCCTCCTTCCCGGGGCAACCGCGGCAGCGGGGATCCTCTCGACCGGAAGTGCTTTGCAATGCAAGTCGCCGAGCACGAACGCGACGCTTTGTGGTGCATCGCGATGCGTCGAAGAAGAATCGATTGCGAAAGATGGCCGGCCACAAGTATAACAAAGTTGAGTGTCGCGATTAGCCGGCGCGTATAATCTTTCGTCGCTGGACGACAGCTCGTTCTCTCGCTTCCCGTCGTGTCGACTCGTACTTTAAAAATTGTATAACGGAAAGGAAAATAAGGAAGAAAAATTCGGTTTAATTAACTTTCTTCAATTACCAAGTTTTCTTCGTACTGTCGGCTCGCAGTTACTTGCTAATTAGCGACCTGGGCTTCGTTTCGAAGCAGAATTTTGCAACGAGTAAGAAGCGCGCGATCATGGTGCATTATTTGCAAACCCGTATTATCACTCGCGACTTCATTAAGAATCGCGACAGACACTTGGCGCCATTTGCATTCTGGAGAACGCTCCATCAGGCGATTCGACGGTTGTTCTAAGTGTATCGAGTGAACTCGGCGATGGAAAGGTACGGATAAATATTCAATCATCCCCTTTCTTCAACCCCCTTTCTTCTCGTTTCCTTAGTGAAAAGAGATGAGGTTTGAGTGGACTCTCGACGGGAGGGAAAGCATTCCTTATTTTTTTGCTCGCGAAATCGTCCAGACTATCCCGCGATGATCGTAAGGCCAGCTTCCACTTTTACCCCATCTCTCTCTCTCTCTCTCTCTCTCTCTCTCTCTCTCTCTCTCTCTCTCTCTCTCCACCCTCTCCCTCTTTCCTTCCAAATAGCTTCTCTCCATCTATTTCTCCGTTCCTTCGCATTCGCCTCGATCTCTCGTCCATGACCCGAGAAATAAAGATCCCGAAGACGGACGAGGAGGCAGGCGAAGAACGGCATCGAGGGGAAATTATTGACGACGACGGGGGTACAACCGGCAAATTCCAGGGATGCTTGTGGAAATTACATTCGATCGGCTCGTCATCCAGAAAAAAGACGAGCCGCACGTTGGCACCGAAAAATAAATTTGCCAGATGATGTCTGGACGGTGACATCTTTCTTCTCTCTCGAATGTCGTTCATACTAAATAAAAAAGAAATTTGTATGACTCAATGCAGTATATTAAAGTATAAACTTATAACTGATAAATTTTTAGGTATTATAATAATCATAATATTTATTTGTAAATTTGTTATTTATTATTTATTATTTGCAAATGTATTGTATTATAATAATCGTAATACTCTTATTTGTAAATATTACGGTTGTTAATTGTTACAATCTAATAATTATATAATATTCATTGCAGTATATACATTTTAGTTTTAAAATGTTTTTATATGTAATACATATTTTTTATTTTTGTGTATCAACTTTTTTCAGTAAATATTTCACGACTTAAACTTGCATTATTCCTTTTTTTTTAAATAAATAAAATATGCATCAGTTTTTGAACGCGGTCGGATGGAAATTACGCCGAACGATGACAAACATATATATATACCGGTGGTTTTTGGAGCCATCGGGACGACGTTAAGCGATTTACATGTCCTCCTGTTCGCACTAGTCGGATGCCGATAACGGAATTTCGGGATATCCACGCGGCAAAGCCGCGGCAGACAGTCCAGAGAGTGCTTTGAGCCGCGATAACTTCCGGTTCGGCGGTTTCATTGCTCACGCGACTCTGCGCACGACTCCGGGATTTAATTTATCGTCTTCGTCGTATTTGCTACGAGAGAACGATCAGCTCTCTTTCTCTCCGTATGAATTTTCTATAGGATATATCTTCCCTGTCGCGCTTCTCTGCCAAAATAGTTATCCGACCGACGTGTACGTTGCCCACATACACCTTTATGTATATCCGGAAATTATATGGGCACCTCCCTATCTTCCTCTCTTTATCTCCTTCTCTCGTAACTTTCGCGAGAGTTTCAAAGACGCCGATAATTCTTGCAGGCTATTAGAAGTTTGACCGCGAAGATTTGCTTGAGTTCGATAGTATAATAGCTGCAGGTGCTGAGATGATTTATCTAAGAAATTGTGCAACTTTGAGATTCGCGTTGCAGTTAAGAAAATTCAATGTATTCGAAACACGTCCGCACAATTTTCCACCTTCTCTCTTTCCGTAATGTAATTATATTATGTACGATAAAATTATATGTAACATTTATTAGGTCACATATCGTCATTTTTTTTACGTTCGATTTTTTTTTTTTTTTTTTTTTTTTTTTTTTTTTAATTTGATGGGCATTTCCTTCTGAGGAAGCTCTCGATATCTAAGAAGCTTTACCTTGATATGATCTTATCGATCCTCTCTGATTACCCTAAAATCGCGCAATCAACAAAAATGACCGGTGGCGAGGCGCGTTATCAAGATGAATAATAAATTCGCGTCGCAAATCGGCCGTCCCGAGGGGGGCGTTTATTGGATCGGTAAGTGTGTCTCGGTATGGCAATCGGCACACGCGCGAACAAACCACGCTGCGAAACGCGCGGCGAACGGCGAATGAATAACCGCGGAAATGAAGGCAGGCGACGATGATCAATTAAGGGCGGCGCGCGCGGGCCACGCCGACGCGAGAGTATCGCGATGGAATTCTTTCTCACCCCAGCGCGACGACCCTCGGCTGCGTGTGCACAGTCGAGAATCGTCGAGGGTGACGAATGAATCCATAAAATGTCACCCTCGCGGCCGATAGAATCTACAATTATACTTACGGGATGACGAGGTTATTTCGCGTTATTTCATGGGATCGTAGGTACTAAGAGAAGAGAGAGTGGGAGCCCACGTTTTTCAGCCCTCGAACGCACGACGCAGGGGGGGGAGAACTAAGAAAAATATTGGCAATAAAGGGAAAGCATGCCGTGTTCCGTCGAGTGCATCGGGCGGTACGGTTCTATTGCAACGGCGAACTGCCGTATATGTAATCATGTAGATTTTTATGGCGTTTAATATTACCGCGTGATATATGAGAAGGGATAGAAGGGAAGACAAGATATTGCACGGGAGACTGTCTTGTGATTATTCGGGCGCGGCTGTGTTCACAAACAGCACTTGCGCGCCGATGGTTGTGACTTTTATTGCACTTTTTATCGCGCTGTTGAACTCTTTTTTTTTCTTTCCGCGAAAAACAGGGAGAAAGGAGGCGGCCGATCGCTTCTTGAAATGACTAAATTTCATCGTTGCCTCTTTCTTGCCCGTCTCTTTTTGCCCCCAAGCAGGAAGGGTGGGATAGTCCCCTTGTTCAGAATGACGGGAGCTTGGGAGACGCGTGGATGCTTCAGGAGGGTGAAATTTCGACCGCGGAGAATGGGATTCATCCGAACGTGAAATATATCTGTCATCGGCAATGTGAGAATGCACTCGATAAGACCGCCAGGGCCATACTGTACTCTATTGATTAGGCTGCGGCATTCCGTGCATCGAATCCCGTTCCGTAATCTAGCAGATTGTGGACACGTAGCGTGTATCTTGGTGCCGTCGATTGGCTCGTGTTTAAGCGATAAACTGGAAAAATTACGAGCCGATTCTCCGCGCGTTAAGATTACATCGTGTATCGCGAGTTTCTCTTCAAGATAAACGTACCAATTTTTATTATTTTATCCGTATAAATAATTATGACGCGTATTAAAATCGAAGAATCGAAGATTAAAATATTTTTTTTTGTATTATATATTTTTATCTTTGATTTATTTAATTCGCGTTAAAGGTGTCCAGACATAGGTTTTTAAATGCATTGGTACATTTACCTTAATTAATTTTTTATCGACCGATTCGAATGATGAAGAAGCTCGATTACGTAATTATCGAATTACGTATCAATCGAATGATGCGCAAAAGTTCCTTAAATAATTAATACAATCACTTTTACGGCGGATCTTGTCAATTAGCGTTCGGCTGTTATCACTAAAATGCATTCCATGTTACACGATTACGCGCTCGATCGTTTCCATTTTACTTGTCAGATCGATGTGTCAGTGAACTCTTTCGGCATATCGTACATCCAATTCCGGACCGAAATCTCGTTCGCGAAATCAGTCGGCGTTCCCCAATAAACTCTCGTTCCGTGAAAGCCATAAACCTTCATTACGCCCGCCCATTTAATATCTCCCCCTCCGCGTTCGCGTAACGAGCGAAACTTCGATCGTGTCCAGCGTCACGTCAACGATGGTCGCCCTGTATATTCGGCCCGCTAAATCTCCGTACATCGAGAAGAGGGAGAGCGCGGACATTCATGTCCCGGTTACGATTCGCGATTCTCGCGAAAGGGGGAAGGGGGGTGTGGGTCTATATCGTGACCTCGTCGTTCGCGTAAACAAGTCGTCCCTCCTGTCGACAACTTCTCCACCTTATCTACTCAATTAGACAAACTACTTCTTCCTCGGCAAATATCGTCGAGAGGAGGAGCGACCACCCTCGGTCGCGCTCTTGTTTTCGACTCCGTCCCCTGGTCGCCATCGATGGGCTGCCTCGAAGGAAAACTTTCGGATTTATTCGCGAGCGCCGCGAAGGAAGAAATTTTCTGTGGTAAAGACTTCGGGAGAACAGTCTTCTTAATGCAGGGAAATAATGCTTCCTTTTTTAATGTAAAACTGAAATTTTATCTAAAACGAAAAACGAGAAGAATGGGACGAAAAGAGTTTATTAAATCTCTCAATTTTTTTCATGTTAAATGACTGAACATCTTGACGCAGTAGTAATCAGCGTTAATTAATTTTCCTGATCGAAATGACGTGTCTGATGGCAAAACGTTTCGCGTTTCATGCTTTTTCAAACGCGCATCGATAATAATAAATTCCCGGAGCGGATACGGTCGGCGTTCACGGCCGCCGGCGTCGCCGCCGCGCTGCCGTCGCGCCGCGGCATTTATCGTAATTGCCGGTGACGCGTCGCGCGTCTCGCGATTTATCGCGGCGCCAGGCGCGCTCGGGCAGAAATCGCGAATAACGTCTGCGGGATTTAAAAAATGCATCGCGAAATGCACCTGCACACCGCCGACCGCGCCGGCACACCAGTTAAGTAGTAAAGACACGCGATGGTACAGCGCGCGGGCTCCGCCGGGGATGACGTCATCGCGGCAGTAGCGAACGCCACCGAAGTCAGCCGAGACCGGGGGAACCCGAAGCGCGCACCGCCTAGTTTCACCGTGGACCGTTCACTGCCGTTCAGTCTATCGCCGACCATCGGAGCGGTCGTGATTGCTTCCTCGCGCGTTCTCCGCGGAAGACTTCGTCGTTCCCTTCCCTTTTTTTTCATCGTCCCCTTTTCCCACTCCCCCCTCGATGGTTCGGCCGCGTCACGCATCAGCTGATCGTCGATGATTCGCCCGGTACCGATAACGTGAAAGGTGACAGTGACCAACGAAGGAGGAGAACGGTGACCGGAGACCATCACCCGCAAGGGGGTGGTGAACGGGGGTAAAAGAGAAATTAGGTGGAGGAACCACCCGCGGTCCTCCCCTCCCTCTCCCCCCCTCCCGGTTTCTAAATGAATAACAATCCGAGTGCGGTGGAGGTTGAGCTTGTGCCGCGACTGCCGTTGCACGCCGATCTTCGTGGCAGCTGACTGTAAGTCATATGTTCTTTTGTAACGCGGCGGCCGCGTCGCGGCTCGCACACGACAGGCTAGACCGCGGATGGAAATCATAGGTTAAATATTGATTTTTCGCCCGGGTACCATCCGTCTCTCCTGTATCTAGCGCTCGTCTAAACGCCACCGCAGCCCATAAACTCGCCCATTTTAGATTCGAATATATTCACTTTGCTGTTCGCGTTCCTGCCCTTATTTTTTTTTTTTTTTTACGATGAATATTGAAACTCGAAGTCGTGCCCTGCGAGATTTCGTCGCGTTCATTGATGTCACCTAATTTTTTTCACAAGATTTATTACCGGCATTAACACTAGAACGCTAGAATAACTTATGCCTATTTTTATCGAAGGGGTCAAAATAAAAAAAAAAACGAGAAACAGAAAAAACAAATTTGTAAAATTAAGTATCTATATATTTCAATAGAAGTCAGAGAACATTTTTGAAAATGAACAATAATCATTTAAAAAAATGTCAAACACGTTATTTTCACCCCCTTGGTAGTTGCAGTGTTAAATCGTGCACGCTCTTCTTTCGTTAGACCTAATACTTATGTCTGATCAATACGGATTTCTCTACTTGCCGTACTCGATGCGCCATGCTCCCGTTAAAACTACAAAGCCGAAATACGAATATTCATTTCTCATTTAATTCTTAACATCGTCGATCTTAGTTGCAATAATCTCTGGCGATGTTATCGATTTCGCTGTATCTAAAAATCTAAACACGCGTATTTTAACGCGCACTTAAAACGCAACGATGCGAATAATCGTTTAAGGTCACCCCGCTAATATGCGGCGTTAATATGCATCGATACTCACCGTGAAGAGAGAAGGAAATGATCTTTGCAGTCGAATTATCCGAATTATCGCGACTTCCGATTATAATAATAACGCGAGCGTGAACATATCGGGACGGAGTCATATAATAATTACCGGCGAGATAAATTGCCGCGGCTCGATTGTGCGGCGGCTTAAGTTCTTCGTCCCGTCGGCGTATCGGGGCACGAATATGATAATGCGCACGGCAGATGCAATTTCGATAACAATGCACCCCCGATCGCGTCTGGCGCACGCTCTCCGCTCTTGCGAGTGCGCGCGCGCGCGCGGGGGCAAATTCTCATCCCGAGGCCCGTCGCCGCGCCGTTTTGCTCAGCATAGCGTGAAATGGATCGGGTAGCGGAAAATAGTTATCGAGCCGGCGCATACTGAACTGATACGCGGCCGCGCTCGCGATAAAGCATTCCGCCGGCCTTCACGGAGGATACGTTAATGTTAATAAATAGATATCGTCGCGGGAAATAGCGCGCGCGCGCGCGCGCGCTCCGAATGTCGAAGTCGACCCCGGGTCACGATCGTGTGGTGTGTGTGCAACGACTTCTCCCATTCGAGGAAATAATTCTCGATTCGCCTCGATTGTTTTGTCGCGCTTTGTCGCATGCGGAAAATACATTGTAACTGTAATTAATTTCATGTAGTGGCTCGTCCTGTTGATTCGATAAATGAAATACTGCTCGATAATGAGGCAAGTCCGTTGATATATTCGATAATTGACGCTCCAATTTCAAAGCTGCCCATCTCGTTAAATAGAAACACGAACTAAAGTGCGTACTTTAAATAAACTGTAATATTATATCTAATTATATTATATATAAAATTACACAATTCCTCTTTCTATAACAAATATAAATTATTATCTCAGCGAACACGGAGAGAATTTTCTCTTAAAATTTACCTTGAAATCATGGTAGTTGTGGGACAACACGTACCACCAAGAATTTTGTGTGCGAGCTATTCTGATTAATATCTACAATAATAAAAAAATATTAATATCTATTACATCAAAATATAAAATATGTTTGATTAATTTTACTAAAATATATCTAGAAAATTTCAATAATTTTTCAAAATTTACCAATCTGCTTAAAATATAACGAAAAATTATCTCCGTGAATTAACGCAATTTTAGGTATCAAGTATAATATTCTACAGTATACTGATAATATCTTTGTTAATTATCTTAATCGCAATATCGAGATGGAAAAGTTATATATAAGTGCTATTTGTCGCTATTCGCTCGGCTGCAACAGACGACCCATACGATAGGTAGTTCTCCGGAGGACTGCCAATAAAATTTCAGACTCCGGACTCGCGTCTGAAGGATCCTTCGGGTCAAGGAGAAGCGGAGAGAGAAAGAGAGAGAGAGAGAGAGAGAGAGAGAGAGAGAGAGAGCTCGTGCCTTTCGCGTTCCCATCACTTAACGTTAGCGCGGTAATCATCGGAGTTTACCGGAGTCTATCGTTCTGTCGTGGAGGGCAACGGGGGCTCGTAACACGTAGGACTGAGGGGAAGGGCGGATGGAGTGCAAGGGCGACGGACGAGGAGGTGGCAGACACGGAAAGAGGTGGTCGATAAAAACCGCCCTCGCGTGGCTGCGTTATTACGTATAAAAGCGCGGGGATATTGCGCCCAGCTCGGTGACTTCAGTAGTCTCTCTCTCTCTCTTTCTCTTTCTCTCTCTCTCTCTCTCTCTCTCTCTCTCTCTCTCTCTCTCTCTCTCTCTCTCTCTCTCTCTCTCTTTTTCTCTCTTTTCCCCTCTCTCTTTCTGCTTCGTGTGCATAACGCGGTACAATGTACAATGCACTTCCTCTATTTTGCGCGACGCTTAACGATGGTCGCGAGCGATTAAGCTGGAATAAATTCGTCAGCCGCGCGATCCGGACGAATTTCGGCATGTTATTATAATCTCTTCGCTTCCGTTGATGCAAAGTGAAAATGACAACTGATGGCCCGTGTTGTTATTAAAATTGGAATGTTTCGATGGCAACGTAATTAGATATACGCAATTGATATTCGGTACGGTCTCCATCGATAGCTCTGTCTATAAAAAGATTATATTTTAATTAATGTTTGATTGGGTGTTTGATGGAAAAGGATATTATTGGTTTTTTAAATATCAATACGCATCGTTTAGAACGTGTGCCACTAATGGAGTTTACACAAAGCTGATTTTTTTTTTACTTTATTTCAGAGAAATTTATTTAAAGCCACTACGAAACAGATTGCTTCTATATTTACTCCGCTGCTGAAAGAGCAAATCTTTAATAAATGTTAATCTTACGACTTAATCGTTAATCAATAAGAAGATTGTTGATATCATATTAAGTATAATCATATTAATATCATATAAAGGATATTCTTGGAAAATGTCGTGATACGTCGCAAAGTTTGACGAGCAAATAAAGCCAATAATCAATGAAGGAGCGGCAGCCTCTCGTAGCTAATTTAAAAAAGCGAACCGGCAAATACAAAAACAGAAAATATTGCATCCTGACACGAGCGTGTACCTTCGTTAACTCGCTCGGAAAAATTGCAGTTGAACGATAAACGAGACCTTTTTTTAACCTTTTTTTTGCAGCGCTGGCGCTTACAATACAGGACGCTCTCGACCGAGCCTGACTTTGCCATTTTGCTCTCGCGACAATCGTTAATTAAAGCCGTCTAGGGCATTCGCGTTTCGCCAGACTTCTCACCCGCTCGAGGGTGGGCTTTCCAGTAGGCCGATCCCGTCGCCGTCATCGACGTTCAATATGCCGGCCTCAAGTGGCGCTAATCGCGTCTGATCACCAGATTTTATAAGCGCTGCCGCGCGGACTTAATGGAATTTGCCCTGGAATCTGCATATGCACGCTTACCGAATCCACGTGGTACAACAGCGGTAACACAGCACGTGCACCGAAAAATACATTAATTCATGACAGAGACGGAGAGAGAAAAGAAATTTCAGTCTACGCGCTAGTTGGTGGGAGGAATAGATCGTTTGTCGATAATTAACGGTCTTGGCACGTGGCATGATATATTATTATTCACGAGCGAAACTTTCTAAATGCTCGAGGCATGCAATAGTCGTCCTACGTATATCGAGCCGAAGCGTTCTTCAAATTTGTACGATCTGTCGCTGTTTAATTTACCGCGATTAATTGTGGAGAACGATTGTTGAGAGAAGCGCGATATACTCAATTAATGATTTTTTTTTGTTAATAATGAATGAAGGACGCGGAAGGTATAATCATAATCATATTTTATTAACATCGGGCTCGTTTTGATTCACTTCGACTACGCGGGTCTCTGTCATCGTCGCGCCAGAGAGACAAGCCCAATCTCGCTTTCTTCTAAAATTAGAATCCACTTCACACGTCTGATCCTGCTGTCCCTCTTTCTCCCCTGACGCAGCGACCGCCTTACATCGCTCCCCCACGTTCCCCAACCAATCTACCTTGTTCCCCTTTGATCATTTCCTCTTTCTGACTTTCATGTACCTTTGAAACAACGTCGCTGGACTCCGTAAAGTCTACGTTCGCGCGTATATACATGGTGTCCCCCAATGTTCTCTCCGCTCCTTTCACCGGCGCGGCGCGGCGCGGCGTGATCTTCGGCCGAATTGAAGTGGACTCTTCGTCGTGGAAATGAAAATTCCCCCGTAATTTATATACGCCCATATTTCGCGTAGTCAAAGGTAATGGTAGTAAAATATAAATACCGAAGAAATGTAGCATAATAGCGCGTGTAATATTCACGATGTGCGAGAGCGCGTGAATTATTATTCGCGCTCTGCCCACTATTTGTCACGTATTTTCTATCCGTGACGATTATATACTGAATATTTTATCGCGGCGTGTGTATTACAATTGCATAACTGAACGGTAATACGGGAGTAAAAAGCATCGTATATATATTTCCCGCGAGGGAGAGATGTCCTGTTTTATGCTAAAATCGGAATTTACGGAAATGTCTCGAATGACAAAAGAAAAAGCAACGAATTCATTTTTCCGAAATTACTTAATTTTAAAACCTGGTTGCATTCAAGAGGACGGAGTACTCGATCGAGCCACATTCCTGAAACAGTTGCATTAATTTCCAAAGTCGGTATAACCTCCCTCCTCCGCGTGCGGTATTCGGGGTCAGTTTGACCCCCAAAGTTGGAATTATATAACTTCACGGGGGCGCATCCAGGAGACAACTCGCGTCGCGGCAAGAACTGCTGGAATTCGGCACAGTAGTTCACGAATTCCTCGCGTTTTCCGACACGAAGTTCGCACGTATAGGCAGCACCCGAGAGCGTTTCAAACGACACACAGGCACGTGCGACGTGCGATATGGCAGGTCAGGAAAATGTTTTGGGAAGAAAAATAATACGATAGAAAAAAATGTGAGCAGTTTTTATGTATTAGAATTATGTATGTATTGATAAACATTTTATTTAAACACTTTATATATTTTTATTTACTTGTATGTACAACGCAGACTGTGTGCGTTTATCGATGAGAATTAATTGGTTTCATTTCTCGTACACATGCTACACGTGTCACAATTAACTGCAGGTTATCAAGTTGATCTCCTGTTTTTTCAGATCTTAAGTACAAAAGGCTTTGTATCGAACGCTTTGTAACGTTTGCTCGTAGAAAACTCTCTTGTGCTGATAGGCCAGGCCGGTGTGGCGCTCGAGTGTCTCTAATTCCGAAGTACTCGGCGGCCTCGGCTCTCGAGGCGGGGTCGGCAAGTAAATTAGATTACGCTTCGTTAGTATCGCGTCCGTTGAAAAGTTGAACGTTAGCATGGGCGAGCGCGGGCCCGAGATTAATTATGCAAATTAATCCGCGTGACGCCGGAGTATTTTGCGAGCAGAGTCGTCGGGCGATAATTTACCGTCGAGTTCTATTAGACCGCATCTGCTGATTTACTCCCCGTTTCCTGGTCAATTACGACGGTTCCGCAAGCGTTGCGTGAATTTATTACTCCGAGAACTTATTTCCCGGTATAAACTCCACGGACTTATCCGAGGCTCGTAAAGATCGTGCCGCGCGAGGACCCTCGTCGAGGAGAGAGAGAGAGAGAGAACGTGGTTTCGCCTCGCGTATCGAGTCGATGACTCTCGCGCCGGGAACGCATCGCCGCGCCGTGTGCGTTTTCACGATTGCGTGGAGAGCAAGAGTAGAAATTATCGCGGGCTCGTTATGACGTGTATACGCGCGGGGTCGGCGTACGGCGGTAGTCGCACGGAATTCCGACGATTACGCCGTCGTAATTATGTAATAAGCGCAACAAAATAACGGGGCCAGGTCCGATTTGCATAATAACGTTCCCGGCGAAATGGCCGGCACGAGTCGTCGGGCTCTGGCTCTGCTGGCTCGGTTTAAATCCGCGCACATGCTTGTTACTTCACGAAATTACTCACCAAGTCCGGCTCTCGCTCCGAAAGAGAGCGAAAACTGTTTGTCCGTTTAATCCCAATGGTCCGCTTAATCCAAGATTGATCGCTGACAAACTTAATTAATTCGCGACGCCTAAAGGCGCGCGACGTTCAATCGGCGCCGCGCTCCGGATCACTTAGCACGGTCGACTTTACGATCCCCCGTAATATCCGCACAGTTTTCCCTTTCTCCGACGATTGTAGGTGTAGTAGCCGGGACCGTGCCGAACGCGTGTGTCTGTTTTCCATTAACACCCGGAAAGCATTAAGTACCGGTAATGGTATATAATAGAGGCTCCGAGATAACAGCAAGTTTACAGATATTCGGCGCATACCAGATAGAGATTACCGTCGCATATTTTTAACGTCGATAACGTTGGCAATATTGTTTCATATATATCATTAGTTTGCAACGAGTGCTAACGTTCCTATTGTATCCTAAATTATGAAATTAACTAATAGCTACCTACGTTGCGCGAATTACAATCGAATATAGGTCCGGTTTACAACGAATTTAATTGCCGTTGTACGGGAAATTGCAGATTGAGTTACATCGCGAGTTACGTCGCATGAATTTGCAATCGAACGCGCCTTTCCTGTTAACAGCGAATTTACTTGTCATTTTATTTTATTAACAATCAATCCGTAATCAACGAAAAAAAATCGAATATATACGATTCTTAATAAATAACGGCAGCTGAATAAATTAAATTACTACTTTGTCCCGAGGAAATTTTAAGTTAGATTGTCTCATTAAAATTTAATATTAATCGCGATTGAAAGCGCCGTCGATCTTAAGATTTCTACCTCAATCGTGCGTAGATTTCCAGCGACGTTCGTTAGAGACGAGAGAGGATCTCGACGCGGAATTCTTAAAAGCCAGTCTTTCGTTGCCCGCAGCAACTTTTCTACGCGCGATAATCGTTGCCTCTCGAGACGTTCTCGAGACGGATATTTCTGTCCTGACTAATGCTGTCGCGCGAACGAACCTTCAACCGCTGGAGAGAGAGAGACCTTCGGGGCTCTATAATGGTACACGGACACGAATAAAAGAAAACATCCGGGTGGGTCCATTATCTTGCAAAACGCGCGCGCGGCTTGGAAGTCGATCGCGCGACCGGCATCGACAGTTCACGGTGAACGTACGGAATAATTATTCCGTTGCGACGCGAATATACAGGGCGTCGCGAACATTGCGCACTCGAGTGCCATTTATTTTGATATAATCTGATAATTACAGGCGTATATCACATGTACGAAACTACGGACGTTTATTCGTGTGTTTCACGTTGAAGGTAAACGATATTTTCTTCAGTTCTGCTACCGTCGTGTGTAGCGGAGAGAAAGAGAGACAGAGAAAGTGAGCGATGCTTTCGACACACTATATACGCCGAGTCTGTCACGAGCGCGGAGCGGTTGTATCGGCGTGCGGCCACGCCTCAGATCGTATCTCGATGCCCTGAATGGCCGGTTAGAGATTAGACCGGTAGTTATCGATGATCGAAACGCTCCGGTTGCACAAGTGTCTCGCCTCGCACAAATGAAACGATATACCAATGGGCTCTTTTTATCGCGATGTTGCACCTACGGACAAAGGACAAAATAGACAGGGCGTCTATTTATCAGAAATTACGCGGTTTTCTTAGCTCTTTATAGTGACGACGCAGGATGTGAAAATAAAAATAGAGAACGCAGGAAATCGTTCCCCTAACGTGAATATAATATCAGCCAGGCTATATATATATATGAATCTAAATGGCAATGTATACCTTTACCGGTGACCTGTAAAGACTTCATCTTCAGCCAAAGAACGGACGTTTGAATGAATGGAAACGCTTGTTCGTCGGCGCGCGTTCGTCTTTCGCAACACGAGATACCGGAAGAAGGAGATGCAAGCCGCGATAACGTGAAGTATGAGGAAATTACGGTGAAACCGACATCATGCTGCGAGTCACATGCATGCGCGCGCGACGCGTCCATAAATCCCGGAAATGGAATTCCCCGTAGCTCTTCGCTCCGCCGTCTTCCGCGCGAGGATTCCTTTTTCTTCCGGGACACCTCTTTCTCTCCGGTAATACCTGCAGGACGTAATCGGTGATCCCGGCAAGTCGGCACGCTTGATAAGTCCTTCCACGTCGGGTTTTGAAAAAAGCTCCGGCAGTCTGGAGACCGAAGAACGTCGACAGAGAAAAGGAATGAGTAGAGGAGAGAAGGTGAGAGAGGGAACGTGAAGGAGGCAGAGAAAGAGAGAGAGGAGGAGAAGAAGAAGCGATGGGAAATGATAGAAAGAATGACGTTCCAAGAGGTCTTGCCAAGATGCCCGGCCGATGGAGATTATCGGGCTAAACTGAAATCCGGAGCCGAGGGCACTCGTAAACGCGAACGCGAATCGTCCCGTCCGGAATGCCGGGTGTTCCCCGCGAGCAGGTAGCTTCGTCCTGGAAATATATGCCGGGAGAGGACTGAGGACTAAGGACTCGAGCGATAATAGTCTTGCACGGATGTTAGGAAGATCGGTGAGATCGGATCCGCATGATTCGCTCGCGTAGAAGGAACATTTCGCGAGCTCTTCGCGCTCCGACGCCGCGACGGCGCAATTTTTGTCTCGCCAACGTATCGCCGGCGCTACTACAATTTAATTGTAACGCTGCGTGAAACGCGCAATGCGCTCTGTTAATATTCTATTGATCCCGAGACATTTAATATTCACACGTTTATTAGTATTCGATATCGCGGAGGGAGCCGCCGCAGATGCAATCGGTCGGATATCAAATATGAAAAGGGCGACGGTGCCACAAAGTAAAATGCAATTTGGCGCGGATCGATACTCCCGGGACAAAAGCAACCCGATCGAAAAAAAAAAAAAAAACAGGCGTACATTTTTTCCTTGAAAAAATAAGATGCTGATTCGCTTTTGATCACGTTTTATCGCGCAAGTTAGATTAAAGTCTCTGACAGCGCGCGAGTTGATGCGCCGAGTGAGTAAAACGGCAGATATGGCCTTGAAAGGGGTCGATTTTAAAGAGAGTGAACGGAGTTTTCGAGTTCCATAAAAAAAAGACTCATAAAGTGGCGCCGAGAGGGAAATGGGCGATGTCCTCGATGGAAAAAAAAAAGGAAAAAACGTACATCTCTCGGCTCGAAACTTTATTAACCGTGTTTCGCGCAGATTCCGCGACGGAACGACCCGCGACCAATCATAAAGGTTTATTGGCTGCGGCCGGCGCGTAAAAAAAAAAGGAGAGAGAAAAATATCGACGAAAAAACACGCGATTTATAATACGTCGTAAAGGTCCGCGTCGTGGACCGCGAGGTCTTCGCGATGGCGGGCCCGCGATGATGAAGCGATAAACGGTCCGGTAAACGGTCGGGCTTCTAGCAGCAAGTGATGTGCTTCTAACGCTCATTCCCGCGAAATGACGAAACGATCCTTTTACTCCCAGTATAAACAGGTTTTAGTGGCGATTTGCCCCCGGTTTTGTCTTTATAAGGCGGGAAAATTAGCGGCGTAAACACACGCGCCTTACGAAGGGGTGAAATTATGCAAGTGGGGGGATTATCTTGTTAAAATGTGAGATTACTCTGTTCTGCGAACGGCGAGATTTTCCGGAGAAACGTGGCATTTAAAAAATTTATCTGAATACGGATTAACGCGGGGGGGAGTGTGAGAAATTCCTCGACATTATTATGGCGACCGTGATGAGACGCTATTTTCTAGCTTGAGAACGGCGCGGCGATGAAACGAGAAACGAGCAGTAATATAGTTTACTGTGTCTAAAGCAAACGTTGTTACTACTATGCGCCGTCTTAATAAACTTATACCGCGCTCGATAAAAATTTGTATGCTTTTAATAATAATATACACGAAAATTTTCGCGCTTTTAAGATAATAGCTCGCACGTGGGTAGTAGTTTACCCACGCGATAATTTGTCAGGCATTATAAGTTTGAGATACGACTTTTACGCTTGCTTTTAAGCTAATCTGAAAGGAGGAAAGGAGGGCAATAATTATTTCAGAGGAAATAAATGTAACTGTAAATTCAATTCTAACTATTCCAGAGATCTTTCCCACGGAACGTGACTCAGTTTCTTTCATGAATCCGGCTATTTGTGGGAATTGAGTCATTTATCGGAACACATTCTCGTCACGTATAAGCGTGCGTAGATCGACGTCTTTCAATCGTCGCTTGGCCTTGCTTTCAACTTTCAACTCTTCAAGTCTTGAGAACTGTTGTCTGATTCTTCCTAACGAACGTCTATATAAGAAAATGAATAACACGATGTGTTATTAAAATACGAAACTTGGCAATGTAACCAATAAGACCCGCACCATGCCTTTCGATTTATTATCTCTTAATACTTTCTATTTTTTTATATCTTAATTCATTATTTTCTGGCATTTAGGTTTTTCTTATTCTTCTTCTTTCGCTCTATTGTTACCTATTTTATCGAATCTTATTTTGCAGACTTAATTAGTATTGTAAATACATTTTTATTCAGATTTTATGTATTTTAATTTATTTAAATTCTTTGTAATTACACCACACACACACACACACACACACACACACACACACACACACCCCTAATATATTCATAAATTAATTTAATGTTTGCAATAAAAATTATGATCTTTACGTTTACTTCACTTTTTCGATTATGCGTGCTTTGTTCCATGTTGGCGGCATGAAAAATTTGCCAATACATGGGTTAATGATTTTTTCAAAAAGTCATAATAGTGGTTTAATTGCGAGGCCACCGAATGTATTTGGAGAAAGCGGGGGCAAGCCTCACCGAAGCTCTCGAGGCTTCCTCCCATCGGATCGGGCAGAACTTAATTACCTCGGCGGGCTGTATGCGGCACCGCCAGCCACTCGAAGGGTGAAAGGGCCGCAGGGAATACCTCCCCTAGCTTCGACAAGGCCTAACTAGCGATCCTACGTGTTCTAGGTAGCCAACCTAGCCAATAAGAGACCAAGCCTCGTAATATCGCGCATCCATCTACCTAATACACCTACACTACTGTCGCGATTCTTCTCGCGGAGGAAAACGAGCTCTCGTTCCATAGGTTCGACCTGTTCATTCGGCCCCGTAGATCCTCGCGAACTCGCAATCTTCGGAGATGATCCCCCACGTAATACGCTCGCCGATTGCTCGTCAATCGCGTCGACAAAGTCGATCTCGACCAATCAGCCCGGAAAGGCGGCGAAAATGACGGCGGCTTTGTCGATACCACGGCGATCCGTATCGCCTGCTCTCGGTGTGTACGGCATGTATGTGGCGTGCATATACGTGTATATGTGTGCGTGCGAATGCGGTGGTAGCTGTGCGCTCGAAATGGGGTGACGTTGGCGGGTGAGCGCCGCACAGTGGTCGAGGGTTGTGCCGTGGGGTAGAGACGTGGAGGGTGGGTTGGGTGGTTGCTGGTAGTGTGTATTGATCGAGCGAGGAGAGGAGCAGCCCGACTCTCTTTCTCTCTTTCCCATTCTCTCTCTCTCTCTCTCTCTCTCTCTCTCTCTTTCTCTTTCTCTTTCTCTTTCTCTTTCACTTTGCGCCGCACTCCGCGTGGACGTCCATCTACCTACACGGTGTTTCGGCCGTGCGCCACTTTTTCCTCTCTGGACTCTCTCTCGCCTTTTTTCCCTCTCTGCCCCTTTCTCTTTTAACTCCCTTCGCGCAAATCGCCTCTCGCTGATGTCCACGTCACGGTCGATCGGCCGTTGTTTCTGCCGATCGACAAACACCGACAGCGAATTACAGACGCCCAGGAGGGCCCGATACCCGACCTTCTCGACACTCAGCAACCTCTACGTTTGTCCTTCCTTCACTCACTCTCTCATTCTCTCTCTCTCTCTCTCTCTCTCTCTCTCTCTCTCTCTCTCTCTCTCTCGTCCGTGAAGCGTTTGTCGGATTCCATTAATAGGGGAGAGCCGATCGTCGGCTATGTGGATATATTGACAGAATGCAGGGCGCGTTAAGGTTCGACGCGGCACGAATCCAAAGGATGAACAATATTATTAATGGCGTCAGTATTTAAGCTTCTCTTTTCGTGATTTTTTCTTGTCATTTCATGATATCTTTTCGCGCTTTATATAATTGCGGAAACGATTTCTTTGTCTCGTGCCTTACCTGACGATTTAATTCACGCTTCCCTGAAAAGGGTCGCGATTTATGACGATAGTAATGTAATCAAAAGATAATGATCCGCGTTCTCGAGCAGAAACCATAAAATTACGAATACTGTAATCATGGTGGCAGCGCGAGATAGACACGAGCGGAAAAGGAGGGGGAGGCTTGCAGGCGTAATTTACGACCCAGCCAGGTGCGTCAGAAGTTGCTCACCTTACGACCTAATTGGGTTTAATTACACCTGACTGAAAGTTACGGCGATGCGCGCGTGTACGCTGGATTACAATTACCGTCCCGCGGCAGCTGATTTAAGTTGCATCGCGATCAGTTTATCCTTGCTCCTTGCCAGCTAGCGCGATACACCGTGAATTTTCCAAAGGTGCGTGCGCGCGAATAACTAAAAGATGTTCTTTTTTAAGTTTTCAATTTCTCCGACACCTCTCCTTCTTCTCTCTCACATCTCTCCTATTTCGTCTTACGAGGTGGTCCGCGTTCCGTTATCGCATTGTCATCGATTCGCGACCATCCGAGACGAATCTAGGAATGTCTCGGCCGCTCAAATTGACCGCCATCGTCGTCTCCGTTCAAGACGATCGCGTTGATCTTGTAACGCCATACGGAACACGTCGATCGATCGACGCGACCGGTGTCAATAACCCGATATTCTCGATACTACTGCCGCCAATCCCGGGATTAACGGAATTAATAACGATCCTCGACTATAGCGTTATCGGCGAGAACCGAGTTAACGTTCCTCGAAAACGAATTACGTCAATGCGTCAATATCGCGATTTCATTTCCGATAAAACGCTCGTCGGTCCTCTCTGCTCGATTTCCTCGTACCCGATACGATATTACCGGAATTAATAACGCGTTTAATAACCGAGCGCGCGTCACGCCGCTCATAACATTTGTAATTCGATAGATCGTTGCGTCCGATTGTCCGGCGACTCGACGTATCCGAAATTCCGGGGAGGAGTGCCAACGATGCCGAAAGGATTCCCCGGGTGTTAATCGACGATCGACGTCGGTATTCGTCCCGCAGACACGTCCGATGTCTCATCGATCGCGTTCTCGCGCCCTAATACAAAATACAAGGGTACTACTCCCCCGAAACTTCTGGCGAATTTCCAAGGCACCCCTCGTGCCGTCGCTAACCCACATATTTACGCGAAATTATGTCGTTCGGTGTCGCGTGTCGTCATCGTCGTCGTCGTCGTCTGCGTCGCCTCTTTTGTAAATTCAGTTACATTTTGTTCTTTTCTTTTATGGATATAAGACTAAAAAGTTATGCCGCTGCCCGATTTATTCACGTCTTCGAGCGGTCTTCTTCAACCACGTTCGATATTTTCTTGACGTTGCAACACGCGGAGAAAAGTTCGAAAATTTCTTTCCATAGCACGTTACACGCGCAGTTCTCGAAATTACAAGCGGCGAGAAGTAGGTTCGCCAATTAGCGGCACGTACGAGAAATTATCGCGATTATTATCGGGCAATTAACAAAGTCGGGGAATACCGAGTGTGTATCGAGTGTGTATCCGCCCGATTCCTAACGAGGATTGTGTAATAGATGTGACGCAATAACGTAGCAGAAACTCAAATTCTTCTTAACAACCGCGCAATCTTTGCTAAAGGGAATTGAGTTTGATCGCCGATAATACAGAAACGACCCCTGCACTGCACCCGAGAGCGTGGCGGAAGGGTTAAACGCGAGGGGAGAAGCAATAAGTGTCACGCAGCCTGCACCCGCGGGATAAAATTTCAGACTGCCAGCCTAAACGAGGATGCACTTTAATAATTTTATTTCATAAAGTTTCTATAAAAAATGACGGAAACTTTTTGCTATAATGTTACTACATCATTCTTTATTTACAAATAAAATAATTCCTCTTTGGTAACTTCGATAAAGTTATTGCAGATTGTCTATTTGATCGATGTAAAATGAAATAACAATTGTATATGATTCTACTAAATTTGAAGAGAACCTAAAGAGAGAAACACAGTATAATGTGTGTCGTTGTTCTTGCGCAAACATTTTTATTTCCGTTCACTCTAAAACTTTTAACATCGTCTTTCGAGCGGAGTAAGTCAAGTCGACGCCGAGGAAAAGTTTTCGCTCACGGACTGACGTAGCTGGTTATAATCCCGCCGATTAAAGACCTCGAAGTCTAGAATCCCGTATTCCTTGACTTGAGTGCGTTCAAAGGGAACCGTGGGCCCTTAGGTACCACCTCTAACGCCCGAACGATACTCAAGAGAGGCAGCTGGCGTTAGTCAGCAAACCCGCTCGACTAATCCCTTAATTACTTCGACATGGTTAGCGACCCTGTACTAACCACGTCGGTGCCTGGCACTGTTCCCCGATCGTTAATTAAAATGCCTTGCAGCCGCGCGATCCCCATCCGCGAGGAAAGGAGTGCGTGCGCTCGCAGGGAGAGTACATCCCGGAGTAAACGAGTATAAAATAATAAATTACATAATATTTTATTTTAATAGCGCTTTGCGTCGACTTCGTGGTTATCGCGCTTAAATTATGCCACGCAATTTATAAAAAAATACGTCAAAATATGTAAAAACGTATATAAAAACAGATATCCGCGATAATAAAACCGAGCATTTTTAATTATTTAGGATTAACGTTATCGCGACAATAATATATCGTACTTATTTATTAAAAAATAAAACACCAAAGAGTGTAATATCTCTAGAAATATATAGTAAAACTTAGTAATTGAATATTAGAAGCTCAGCTTAACCCTTAAATGCTCGAATCTCTTTATTACGAAATGATTCAACGTGAACGATGAAGGGAATCGCTTAACCGTTTAAGGGTTAATAAGCGAGCGATGCTCGTGCAATTACGACAGGCGTTGCCATTATCCACCAGGTACATTCATATTCCCCTTGTAATGCGTTGCATGAACGATGCTGATTCAGGTACGGCTGCGAGGGTGTGGCGGAGTCCGCTCTCGTCGACGACACCCTCAACGGGAATCCCCGCTCGTCGTCCACGTCGTCGTCGAGCGCGATCCTGCCTCAGTCTCACGCCCTTCAGTCGGAATCCGCGGGATCGATCGACGCTACGGACACTTCCGGGTCGAGAAAGTACGTACGAACACACTCCCTCGTGGTCTCGTGATACCCTATTTTCCCCACCCACCTCCACCCCCCCCTTGCAGATAATGATCCGCTTGCCATCACCGTCCCATCGCTTCCCTTTTGTGTGCCCAAGTTGTTGCTTCTGTTTGTTTTCGCTGTAACGAACGACGTCCTCTCATCGAAACGGAACGCCTCCCGTTCTCGCGCAAGCGAGATCCTATACAGCAGATTGCCCCGCTGCTGTTTGTAGACGTGTACTCGCGTAGTCGCTTGATACTGCGCGACGGATACGAGTATCGAGGGTGTTAAAGGGACGAATCGCTAGCGTTGAGCCGAGAAATCCGCACCGACGACGTCCGAGAGCGCACCATTATATGCTTGGCTTCGATTGAACCGCGACGTTGCATCGCATGTCAACGTAAAATTTTCCCTATCTTGTGAGAGAACGTTGGATTTATTTTCACGCGATTTGTTTCCGCGATACCTATATTTTTTTACGACGTAGGTGTGCGTATCTCCGGGCACAATTTTCCGCAGTTTTACCATCATGCCCTCTTAGCTTCCGCGCGTTGATCTGATCAGGCGCGATAATCGCGTATCTCAGAAAGTGAAATAATATTATTTGTCTAGGACACTGTATAATAGGACCCTTGTATCACAAAGTAAAATAGACTTTTCCAAAGATGTTTTCTTCTGTGCACTTTGTTTTAAAAAATGCATAGCACTCTGTTTGCGGTGAAAGCGAATGAATAGTCAGTACGAGTGCGACGTTACACACAGAAAATACGCGAGTATTGACTTGCGCCAGGGCTTGCTTCGTATCGCATTTGTTCACGGTGTGAAATCACGATAACAATCACGTTTCTGCGCTGACGTAGCCGCAATGCGTGATAAATGGACTATGATGAACAGTTCTGAATGATTAGGGACCATTGAACTGTCCTGCGAGGACGTTTAGCGCGTAAAGCCGGATATAGACAAAGCAAACGAGCGCGAACAAACATATATGTACAGCTTGCTTGAGATGAGCTCCCATACGGCGCCGTCAGTACTCAATGCGAGTCGTTCATTCGTGTTTATTCACGCTCGTTGGCTACGTTTGATTCGAGGTTTGACTGTTGAAATTTTTTTTTGTTAAATTAAAGATCATTTTGCGTTTATCTGCAAAACATCCCGAGTGGGATTACGCTCAAAATCTCTCCTCACTTATAGAACGTACGTTTGACGGACACCTGTTACAATCCCTTCACCGCGATTTATTTTCAGTCATTTCAACTTTGTGCGGGGGCCCCTCAGCCCCTCGCGAACGTCCACGGTACATAATTCTACATCATTTCCAACTACGAAAGCGTAATTTCTCCTCGCCCTCTCGCGCAAAGAACGTTTTATTTTACAACCGCCGTAAATAATCTCTCCTGCCCGGCCGGGACTCGTGTCGCACCCGAGCTTCGATTAGCACGCGAGGATTTCTCGTGCGGCGGCGGCGGTTGCGATAACGGGGTGCTCCGTCGTCGGTGGGATCGATATAGCGGTTTTACGAGCGAGACGATACGGCCGATCAGACGATCTAACGAGCGGAAATCAATTTGTCATTCCGCCGTGGCCGATGACACGCGTCCTCTCCGCGAATGCCCAACGAAACGGCGCGCGGCCGAGCGATTCGAGCGTTTCGCGAGACGAAACACGGTCGGACGAACGCGGCGCGATAAATCAAGCTGCTTATTTCGGCGATCGTGATTCGCCATGAAACGTCGTGAACTGGAATTTCCCGAAGTCACGCGAGCGCGCGACCACAATCGCGTTATTCTCATGACGAATCGCGCGATATAACACGACGAGAGAGGAAAAGAGAGAAAGAGCGGACAGAATTTCAGTGGATAACGCTGTCGCGTGACCGCCTCGTGACACACGCTGCAAGACAAATTTAAACAAATAAAACGCAGTCGGGTTTGAGAAATCGTCGTTAAACGACATTTTTAGATCCAAAGTGAAATAACAATGGACGTTTTTTTTTTTTTTTTTTTCCGAAGTTGCACATTGCAATGCAATTTGTAGCTTGCACTGTATATTATCGCTAGTTTCCTTGTTGAACCCAAGAGCTGTGACTCGCTACTTCCGCTCTGCAGTTCTTACAAGTTGTATCAATTTTTATTAACGCTAGCTTTAGCTCTTTATTTTTCTTTTTGTACCACAAATGCACGATAAACGCAGAAGATAAACATATTTTTGCGAATGTACGAATTTGAAGATGTGCATTTCTTATTGCTTGTGATTGCGATAATAAAAAAAAAATCATGAATATGCCTGTTTGAAGAAGTAGCCAGACTCTTTAAAAATTGTCCGAATTCTCTCGAGGCTTTCTTTAGAGTCGTGTTTTTTTTAACCAAGAGTCTAGACTTTTGTATTGCTTGAGTATTCAGTGGACATCGCGTTAGCGCAATTGAACCTTCGAAGCAAACCGAAACGCCGTTTCATGACCCTGGTTTTTCTTGGCTTTGCACCACAGTTATTGCGAGAAACCCGACAACGAGACCGCAGAGATGGGCGGCGTGCCGCACGTGGAGGGTGGCCTGAACAGCGAGCTGTACGCGGTGCCGGTGAAACGGCGACAGCCGAAGGACCAGAAGAACAATGCGATTCTGCAGAACAATACCCAGGAGAAACCGTCGGACGTGGACAGCACCGATTCCGAGGATAAGGACGAGAACCTGCCGCCCGGCTGGCAGAAGCACGAAGGTAGATATCGGAGTGGAGCTACACCAAATAGCGAAAAAGATCTGGCTTCAAATAATTAAGATTGCCTTCAGTTTTGTTTTGATTGTTTTCTATATTAATCGCAAAAAATTTTTTAACTCGTCAGGAACTTTTAGATTCTCTTGTGCGAGGAATTGGGTCAGATCTATTAATTATATCGAGATAAAAACGGGCTGGAAATGAATGGAAATGTTGACGTGGAGAAATAAAAATTTCCCAGATTTTTCAATAATTGTTTTCGAAAGTCTAGCATTTTCTCGGAAGTTCCGGATGCTTGAACACATCACGACGATCGATACCGGCGTGCCGGAAAAAGCTCGTATTTAACGTTAAATGCAGCCGTATACGATTATCAGTCCGTGATAGCGAGTGCGATTTTCGTATCAAACCGATGCTTCCGGAAATGTGGCAGGGATTTAGATAATACTCGGTAGAGAAAGAAAATTGCTAAAGTTCGAGATAATACGATATAAAAATGAGTTAAGTTAAAAATACATTTAACAGATGCGATATCGACGTTTCCCCATTTTTCCAGGCTTCTCGTTTTATCCATTTTTCATGTCTACTTTTATTAGTAAAACGGTATTGATGAAATTGATAATCGATAATTAGTTATCGCGGCTATCATAAATTGTAGCTTTCGAATTTTATTGACGATCGGATCGAATGCTATTTTAGATGAGAATGGACCTTATTATTGGCATGTAAAAAGCGGAAACATACAGAGAGAACCGCCGGAGGCTCCTCTGCATTCGAAAACGGAGGCGCGTCGGAGCCTCGTCAAGGATAATGATAGTGTGAGTAAAATAATTTGCTGAAATATCTGAAAATCACGTAACGTATTTTATTGTACACGAATAAATTATTAGTAAAACGCACATTGTTGTTATTATGTATATAATATACGTTATCACGTGTATTGACTCGCGGTATTCTATGTCTCATATCGTAATTTTCGTTTCTAACGTTAATGTTGTAGATAAACAATTTTCACACTTTGAGCGGTATGGTGAACACAGTAACTCGCAGCAACACAAGTTCAGCCCTGGACCAGGAATTGGAGAACAAGAGGAAGGTGGAATTGGCGCTCAAGTAAGCGAACGTACTCTCGATTAGTCTACAAGTTTTTTTCGCAGGTCTTTCCGTCTATTCATTTTTATTTATTTTTCTTTTTTATTTTCTCAGACGAAGAAGCTATCCTGCTAGAGCGGACTCCGAGGGCAGGGATAAGCCGATCAGATTCGCCGTGAGATCCTTGGGTTGGACGGAGATCGCGGAAGAGGATCTAACACCCGAGAGGAGCAGCAAGGCTGTCAACAAATGCATCGTGGACCTCTCACTCGGTAGAAACGATCTTTTGGACGTCGTTGGACGATGGGGCGATGTAAGTTTCTTCAGAAAGAAACTAAGTAGATTAAATTCGTATTATTAATTGTGAACTTAAAAATGTGCGGGCAATGGAAAAACGATGAACTCTCAGTGTACTTAACAAATGATAAGATCCAAAATGAGCGATATAAGCTGTAAAAGAATATTTATAGGACTTTTAATCCCTTAAATGGCTAGTGAGGTATACTGATTTCGATTTTGCTGCGCAATAAGCACGCGATGAAAGATATATTACGAAATATTTCAGGGCAAGGATCTATTTATGGACTTGGACGAGGGCGCGCTCAAGCTGATCGATCCGGAGAATCTTACCGTACTTAATACACAGCCTATTCATACAGTTAGAGTATGGGGCGTAGGAAGAGACCACTGTCGGTGAGTTTATTATTAATTATGTTTAAAATAATCAAGGCAAAATTAATTGTTTTATAGAATCTTGTAAAATCTCGAATTTGGCAATTTTTATATAATAAATATCAAACGTTATTTATATATATATATATATATATATATATATATATATATATACATACACGGCGTATATATGTGTTTATTCTACTAATATATTTACATCGTTTTCATGAATGTCTGCTCTTCTTTGGACGGATCTAATAGCGAAAGGTAAGTTGTACAACGATGTAAATTATCGCCTGAAGTAAAGTAAAGAGTACAATTAGAGAGCAAAAACTCTCACCCTGACAAACATTCGATTTTTAAGTGCATTATTACTTTCAGGGACTTCGCTTACGTAGCAAGAGACCGATCGACCAGGAAACACATGTGCCATGTGTTTCGTTGCGACATACCGGCGCGCACGATCGCAAATACGCTTCGCGACATTTGCAAGAAGATAATGATCGAGCGTTCCCAGCATCAGACTCTCGCGAAACCGGTGGACATCAACGGCCGGACGAGTCTCGCTACGAGACCTACGAATCTGCCCACGGAACATCGGCGCTTCCACAGAAACGGCCAGGCACTAGTCAGTAAGTAACCCAAATGAGTTCGAATTAGATTGTTTGCTTTAGTATATCTCCAAAAAAATTAAATGTTTTATTAAACATATTTATCACGAAATACATTTATAAAAAATATCTTGTTCAATAAATTGACGAAAACATTTAATCTCCAAACAGGGATTAAAAATCAGATTTTAATAAAAAAAAATATTGCTTGGAAGTGACAGATAAGCTAAACAAGAAGTTAAATAATCTTCATATTTTTGCGCAGCACAATCTTTCCCAACACCGATGGAGGAACCGAAGAAGGTGTTGCGAGCACAGTATCTCGGATCCATGCAAGTTACTCAGGCGACCGGCATGGAAGTGCTGAACGAGGCGATAGAACATATCGTGGCGAACACGCCGATCAATCAATGGCGAAACGTCAACGTCGCCGTAGCTCCTAGCATGATTTCCATTCTTACGCCGAACGTGAGTAAATTAAAGGATACCGGCGTTCAAGTATTTGAAAAATTAATGAAAGTGCAATCCACACATTATTCGTAACGATCGTAATCTCCTCAGGACGACAAACTCATCACCGAATGTCGAGTACGCTACTTGTCATTCCTCGGTATTGGACGCAACGTGAAGCAATGCGCTTTCATCATGCACACCGCACAGGACTTGTTTATCGCACACGTCTTCAACTGCGAGCCCAGTAGCGGAGCCCTCTGCAAGACGATTGAAGCCGCTTGCAAGGTGAGAATCCTCCCTCGAGGACCCTGCAAATCCGCTTAACTAAATTGAAACATTAAATGAAGGAGATGTTCCGTTTCTGTTTAAGCTGAGGTATCAGAAATGCTTGGACGCACATCCACAAGGCTTCAGAAACGCCAGCAGTCTCAATACTCCGAGCGGCAGAGGTTTAGGTGCGACTTTGAAGTCTCTAGTTGGATCTTTGACTGGCCGTAGAAGCAAGCAGGGCGAGTCCTGAGACGAGGCTCTCTCGCTGCAGGTAAATTACTTTCGGATTATCAAGCTGTCCTCCCCAATGTTAAAAAGTTTTATCATCAATTAATCAATAATCTTTATCGGACCAAGAAATTTAGATAAATATATACAAAAATACATAATTAGTTTTCTCGTAACTATTACAAGAAAGAATAGAATTGTTGGGGACAGGAATATTTTAACACAAGCGGTTGAATATCTTGGATTATAATCAGATCAGTCCCCCGATTGTCCGATGTTAGGAACTCTGGCCACTGCCTGCTGAGCGAGAGGTGATTCGACACAGGCATCTGCAGTCGCCTTTGACGCTCAAGTACTTCGGCGGCTCGCCACCGAGCGCGTCCCTCAAGTCGTTGCTGTCACCCTCCCTGGACACCAGGCGTATCCAGTTCGCCCGTTGGGAAAGCAACCCGTAGAGAAGCACGGGGAGCGAGCCTGATGTGCCGGGAGGCGGCCATAGGGCGAATGGATATTCTCTTTACAACGTAAGCGACTGAATTTCGCGAAAAATTGCGCAGAGTGCTATACCAATACCACAGCTATAGTGGACTACGCTTACCTATGTCGATATGATGTTATGTATGTTAACGCAATGAGTCTGATGAAAGGAGAGAGGGTGTCGCGAGTTTGTCGCGTTCCGTCGAGAGACAGGGACGACATCGAGACGCGTTGATCCTATCGCGGAAATCCTTAGGAGGCAGCGTATATCAGCTTGTGGGCAACATTCGCGAGAGATCAATAAGTAGAAAGCTCGGGGGAAGGGTAGGGGAGGCGGAAATGGGGAGAAGAAAGCGAAAGAATCGGAAGAGTTCGAAGAGCAAAAATTGTATATACAAGATCGTGATTATCGCGCTAATTGTAAGTTTAATCAACTCGCTTGCTTGAGCGGGAGAGGTGAGGTGAAGGAACCCCGCCGGTGGGATCTCGCGAGCGAATCAAGTCGTGTATGTGTGTGTGCGTGTCTGAGAGTGAATGAGCTCTGCAATTAGTGTAGTAGTAAGCGTATATCCGCGAAGGCATTCGAGGTGATTCGAGGGGAGCCATAGAGAGCTTGCATATATATAAATATAATATATAACACATACACGTGCGTGTGTAATCTCGGGTTATACGGATTAAAGAAGCGAGATGACGACGACTAGATTGCACGGAGTACATGCGTAGTACACGAGTGCGGAGAACTTCCGCCCGCACACGCATATACATATAATATATGCATACACACACGTACGTACACACAGGCCAGCACCGCGACCGGGTGCCTTTCGTGGACATCGTCGCGTTCTCATTTTGACGATGGTACGTCAATCGAGCGCGATGGATCCGGAGAAACACCCCGCAGATACACGCGCGCGCACGTTTACACGACGGCCGATAGGGAGTTTATTTTTTATGGCGAATTAATAGGAGCTTTACGGGAGAGCTTTTGCAGCACCTCGGAGATCACGAAGCCGATACGACAAATACTTATACCGCGACCGTCCTTTAGACCAGGGGGAGGGCAGGGGGAGGAATGACACTTAGGCGCAAGAGATCAGTGGTGCGCAACGGTATCGAAGCCACATGCGATCGTAGCTGGTCGTTGTATGCGCAAATAACGTTTTACACGACACATTCAGAAGAAGCGTGATAATAACTGTTAAACCGGGAGTAACGACGATATTAGTAATTATTATCGTCCGTGATAATTGTTATCCTCGTAAGCGCAAACGCTAAAATGATAATTGTTACCGCTAGGCGCATCGTAGCACGACGAATCGCAGTTGAAAAAAAAAATCGTATGCATATCAGGCCATTGCAATTTCTCCGATCGCTACCCCAGAGAATAGAGACGCATGCTCGGGATGTACTGCTCGTACCAGAGACATCGTTTTAACACGAGAAACCGGCACGTACGAAGACATTCTCACAGCATCTAGACACACGTCCCACGCACGTAGGAACATGTAACGAGCCACGGGCTGCACTTCGCACTAGCGAACGCCGCTGTCTGGTAGAATTTAGATAGCTGAGAACGTTACATCGGGCACGTCTCGGTGGTAACACTCGTATAAATTCGATTGCATTGCACCGCGAATCCACAATACGTATATCACACGCATGCATACTGATGACGATTAATGCGTGAAGGAGACTCACCGCTGTTTGCTGGTAACAGATACGGAACAATACGATTAGACGAGACGCGTGCTCTCTAATATATTTCTAATTTGTAATCAACCCTCCCTTGATTTCGGCCTGATTTTAATTTTATATGGTGATCATAAAGGATAGCTTGATATGTTAAGGATTTATAGATTGTTCGTCAAATCTCATCTCCCTAAAATAAATCCAAGTGGCACTTATCGACGATTATATCCCAGCAAACCTCAACTAACAATAACATTATATTCCATTTCATCAGAAGTTCTTGGACGAATCCTACAAAATATCTTTGTTTTCTACTTATTCTGTATTATTATTTTATAAAAGGCCTTGTTGTCAAGTTTAAGGCTGCGGTTATCAAGTCTGCCTTCAGTAAGGCATTAATCAAATCTTCCTCGATAGTTTTCATACCAGGATTTCTTTGCATGCTGTAACAGTCTTTGCCAACGTAGCCCAATAACATGGCGTGATTTCTCCTCTTCATTTTTTGTACCATTTTGACTAATTTTTTTAAATTTTTTTTGCAGCGTCGTCTCTTGATAAGTTGACAATACCTCATTGACATTCGTTGAATAAATACTATGGATAATAAAATAGAACAAAGAGCCAATATTAAATTTTGTTTGAAACTGGGAAAGGACTTTGTGTCTGCTATATCCTCTCTACCTTTTTCAAATTGAGTATACCAATCTTTATCATCATCCAAACAATCATATCGTACACTTTCGTTACGATACGAGAAAAGAGTTAAAATTCCGAAAAGAATTAAGTTAATTGCTTTTTATTAATGAACTGAAATTGCTTTCTGCGTCAATACAAATCTCTAAGCAATTACGAAAACCTTAGAAACTGTCCTTGTACACTTCTGTCGCCATCTTTGTTATCTTCGAGCCTACATCCGGTGCCAGTTTTTCAGAACACTGTTGTACTTCTCTTCTTTTATTATCGATTTTAGTGCTTTGAAGAACCAAGTGTCACATGGATTCAGATCATACGAATGCGGGGGACGTTTGAGGGTTTTAATGCCTTTTTCGACCAAAAAATCGCAAACCGTTTTCGATTTGTACCAGGGTGAATTTTTGTGTAATAGGTAGACCCTGGATTTTGGTATTCAGGTCTTACTTTAGCAAATTGTTCCAACAAACGATTTACATTATTTTTATAATCTGATGTTTCTTTCGTGAATTCAAAGTATATATATCCTCTTGAATAAAAAAAAATGATGAGCCATGCTCTTTTAAGGACGGTCTTCTGCAAATTTGTATTTTCTGCGCTTGACGTGGAAGAGTTCTGATTTTCTTCGAGCTTATAATAATAAATACACATTTTCCCACAAATTATAATTTTTTCCGTGAAGGTCGGATCACTTTTGACCTCTTTTAACACGTCGTCACAAAATTTCATTCTGGCATCTTTTTGGTCCTTGTTTGCGCACGGTACGAAGGGTCCATTGTTTGTTAATTTATGTTGGCGCAAACGATTTTGTAAAATTTTTTTTATGGTTTCTTTGGGTATACTGGTGAGCTCATTGATGATTTTTATCGATACATATGGATCTAATTGCAGAATTTCGTGCAGTTCTTGCACGAGGTTGTTTATAGATTTTCATTTCCGACTTGTTGAAGTGTGTGCTATATATTCTCTCCATCTATTTCAAATCGACTATACCAATATTTAATCGTATAATTATCCAAACAATCATTTTCAACGACTTAAAATGTTTGTATAATCCACTGTTTCTTTCGTCATGAATTCAAAGTGGATGTATTCTCTTGAATTAAAGAAAACGATGAGCTATGCTCTCTCAATAAGGGTCTTCTGCATATTCGGCTTTTCTGCGCTCGACGTGGAAGCATCGTCTTCTGCGTTCTGCTTTTCTTTGAGCTTATAGTAATATATGCACATTTTTCCACATATTACAATTTTTTCCATGAATGTCGGATCACTTTTGGCCGCTTCTAACACGTCGACACAAAATTTTATTCTAGCATCTTTTTGGTCCTTGTTTAAACACGGTACGAAGGGTTCGTTCTTTTTCATTTTATATATCGGCGCAAATCCCTTTTTCCCAAATTATATATTGAATATATAAACGTGTGTCTCTCACGCTCGACGTCCGTAAGCAACCTGACTCTCGGAGCACACGCTCCTGTGACGACGTGTCGTACAGTAACGTATTCTCTCGATAGGAGCCCAAATATATTACAAGAACTTGATCCGTTCACTCGTTATTGAGATCTCAAAATCTCGGGGTACTTGGCGCGAGACACTACCGTGTTTCTCGATATGCTGCATGTATTATATTACACATATATTGTTTAGTGGGAAATTATAATATTGATAAAATGTCATTCTTAGTTGATATTTGCTGGGATATATCCTGATGAAAGCGAGTGAGACATGGCTCACACCTGTGAGCCACTGAAATCGCATTCTCCCATTTTTCTCGAGAGGCAGCCTTTCCCATTCGAAGAACGCGGTCCTCGTTGTCCTGCGAGGACGGTCACGTCGTACGAGCCATCGTCGTTGCGAGAGATACAAAGTTGTGCGGGACCCAGAACGAAGATATTTCTATGTAGCGTTATAAGTAAGCGAAAAACAAACAGAAAAAAGCGGAAAGAAGAGAGAGAAGATATAATAGAGCGTTGCGGGAGTGTGTGCGTGAAAGGGATGAGTATGCATGAGTATATTGATCAGGAAGGGCGATTATTATTATTATGTAAATAGTTCATCGCGATATCTCTCTCTTTATCCATCACCATCGACGCGAGATCCTTTCTTCTTTTGTTTCACGATTAATTATTAAAATTAATTTAATGTCGCGTAACATTGCGTTGTACAGTGAACTCGGGAGAGGAATCGCATAGCGGTGTCGCGAGGGGTTGAAGGAGCTCGACGCTGAGATTCGTTCCGCGAAGCTGAGTCGTTCCTGAGAATCGCGAATCCCGACGTAACGTCAATTCGAAGATTCGCAGAAGCGAGAGTCTCGTGAGGGCAAATTTCTGCCCGCGTTTCCTTCAACCCTCTCATTTTTTGTTCTTCTTTTTTCCCCCCTCTCAGAGGAAGAACAGCCTCGAAAAGCGCGCGAGAGAAATTAAGAAGTAGTGTGGCTGTAAATATGATATACACGTGTAGAGAGTAAGGCCGAAGCTATGGAATTTTCATCGGACAGACACGTTCACGGAGAAACGTCATCGCACCGCCCACGTGCCGATGCACCGATCACTCGCATTCACACACACACATACACATACACACATGCACACACGATCCTAAGTAGATACAGCCACGTGTGTGCACAGACGCGTACATGCGAAGGAGAGAAGAACTTACACACTCACACAAATTGCGCATAGCTTAACTGTCTTTTTATATAGGTGTTGACACACGTCGTCACGGGGGGGAAATAATCTCGAATGATGGGTGGGTGGGTGGTCTGGAGCTTGGGGGGAGGGGAGGATGGGTTTTGAGTGGCGTAAGACACGACAAGAGCCACTTATAATTGACATAGCATAGCGAACCTTACTGTATTTACCGTGACATGTAATACCCTTAAACGAAGAAAGAAATGCGAATCTATACTGATAGAAGAAGTTGTTCTGCACAAAAAGAAAAACACGATTGCTTCATCGATAATTATAGTGTCTTTCTCTCTCTCTCTCTCTCTCTCTCTCTCTCTCTCTCTCTCTCTCTCTCTCTCTCTTTTTCTCTCTCTCTCTCTCTCTCTTTCTCTCTGTCTGTCTCTGTCTCTCTTTCTCTACCTTGAGAAGAGTAACGTACCTCTCTCTCTATACCTTTATACTAAGTGCTCTATTGATTATTCGTTTTTTCGACACGAGGGAAGCGCTTTACATTCGACGGGACTCGCCTCGCGACGAGTCCGCCTCATTATTAACGAATTGATTATCGATTTACTCTATGATTACTCACACGCTATCGCCGCTAAAAGCCTCATTGTTATTACATTGTTGTCATGATCAACGTCGTCGTCGCGTTACTATATGGGATACAAATTTAAAGAGCCGCCGTCGTCGTATATTGTCATACTATATATTATATATTGTTACCACACACACACCGAGACACCTTTGAGGAAGGGGTGGGAATCGTGCGAGTGAGAGGTCAGGGAGCCGATGCGGTATGTCCCTGTGGGAGGATTAACTGCCGATTAATTGGGGGATAAGGGTCCTCTTATTGAATTAATCAACATCGGCGATTGGTTCCTACTTGGGCAGCGTACTGCATTTCCGTATGCGATTATACGCGACTTCGCGTGCTGACCTACACCCGTATAAGCGAAACCGGAACGGCTCTCCCCTGAACGATTCTCATTCCAAGGTGTCGCGAGAAACACTTAATTAGGTGAGAAGCGTGTGACGAGGACATCCGAGTTCTGAATACGTCCGCGTTCAGAGCGATTCGCCGGGATCGGGACACGGCGAATTCGCAGCGTGCGAGTAAAACGGGAGCAGCGGGATTCTATCTGAGAACACATTACGCGCATACGTACACACAGAATTTTATAAAGTAAGAATCTCGCTGCGCTTAAAGTAAAAATTAATAAGAAAAAAAATTGGAAGACGAGAAACGGAGTAGAAGAAACGGCGCGTTTCGTGTGCGAGAGGACAAACACTTTGTATGCACCCGCCCCCATTGTTCATGCCCATTTGTATTGCGTAGTTGGACCGATCGGTGATTACGGGTCGGTTACAAGATACTATTATAAATATATATGTATGTGTATATATATATATATATATATATATATATATATATATATATGCACGTATATATATATACATATATATACGAAAAGCAAGACAGAAATGAAACTACTGTAACTACACCTGCCTCTTGTGAATAAATGCCTATTTGTTTCTTTTCACGTGTCTCGTTATTCCCAGCTCGGTGGAGAACCTCGTGCGGCAAGAAGTGAGGTAAGCCGAATCGCCAAACGAAGCAAATTTAACCCCGATGACGAGAATTCTCATTATTTTGGACCTTGCGTTTACTGCCGCAAAAATGCATTTTCTCGTCATGAGATATTTTGCTACATTAAAGTTTTACAATGAATTAATGACTGAAACAAAGTATATTTAGGAGTTTTTGGGTGTGTTGAACATAATTTGGAAATCATATTTGAAAAAAAATGTTTTACAAAAGTTGCTATAAAAGTTTGAAAAAAAAATTTTTTTATTTGACTTGAAATTCGTTATTAGTGTCATAAACTTTATATAAACTTTTATTAATTTTTGAGAATCTTGGTTTTCGGTATTTTAGGATCACTCGAGGAAAATGGCAGTCAAAGGGTTAATTGGATGATCAGTCGACGGATAAATGGAGCTGATAGAAGCGCAAGATGTTCGCAAAACAGATTTTTATTAAATAAATATCGTCGTCGCAGTTTTGATCAGATCAAGAATTATCATACAGTTATCATACAGTTCAACGGTACGCTCGTTCCGAAGAAAAAGAAAAGAAGGAAATTAATGTACAAATTACTTACTATATGTGCGATGAACGCACGCGTGTTCATGTAATGTCTACACGTGAAAGATCACACACGTGCCATCAAACGCGTTGCTTCTCAAGACCAATTATCTGCGAGAACCTTAATGATCCGGTTGCAATCGTCGATTCGATTAATATCATCGTCGTAAAAATATTCCAGTGATATTGCACCATCGTCGCGTTAAAATATCAATGCACTGCAAATCCAAGTGTGTTATTTCAGCTGAAGTTCTAAACACATTTTTTGTCGTTTAAAGGTCGGTTGTTCCAACCTGTTGGTAAGCTAACTAATAGTTAAATCATATGTCTATCTTTGTCTAATGTAAAGGATGAACAAAGACATATATCTATATTTAACTATTAATTATAGTTTACCAACAGGTTGGAACAACCGGCCCTAAATCACATTATTTAACACGATTGAACGTATTAACTTTCAATTTAATATGATTAAATGACGTAATTTAATACGCAAAAAACATGTAAGAAAGAAGAGCTTCACAAGTCAAATGTGTCATGTTTAAACGTTCATGCGTGTAAAAATACACTTGGATTTGTAGTGTGATCACGGCTGGATCGATCGACTTTCATCTCCAAACACTTGCTTATCCTTCTCTCGTTATTTCTCGTTGTATCGCGAACAATTCATTGGTCCTGTCGGACGGAACGGTGGACGGACAGTAATATTCGTCGTCGGCTAATTCAATAGTGAAAGTCATCCAAGCCTGTAAGACTACCTTTAAATACAGATTTATACACAATAAATGCAGGTTTCTTATAAATTACTATTTTCGCGAATTAAAAAAAATTTATTTTAATTTCTCATTCTCTAATACGATCGTTTATTACAAAAGTGACGCTCCCACAACGTGTTAGGAGGCGCACAACATACGATTCTAACGTAAGACACAGCGTATCACAATATTTCATATCAAGAGGAATTCGATATTCCTCGCGTCGCGAAAGAAACGGAGCGAGGGAGCACTCGAGTGACTCCGTTTCATTATTTATCGAGCTGATCGCGAGTCCGTTTCGAAATAAGGAATTTCCACTCGGAGATCGTTTTTTTACCGTGAAGAACGATTCGTTCCACGATGATGAGAATGACAGGACGCGTTTTCGCGCGAGAAAAAGCGGGCTGCTCTTTACCGACCCTAATCAGTCTCGCCGGGACATTAAACCTTTGCGTTCTTTTCGTCACCTTTCGGACGATTAATATCTCCCCGCGTGAAAAAGAGACCGTGACTAGTCTGATTTCGATCGCAGCCAATGGTCCCTCTGATCTTTCGAGAGCGAAGGAACGCGATGCAAAATTAGAAGAACGTCCGCGAAAGGTTTCCCTGAGCTAGAAACGTCAGTCAGACGTTTCGAAAATTTATCTATCGAGGAGAAAAGACGTCGTTCGTAACGGAACTTTAATTTCTGAGAGAACATTAACGACGACTCTCTTTTTTTCGATAATTTTTTTCGATAAATTAGACTTGTCCATCTCGCTGACTCCATTAGCGATCAGCCGCGCAATTTTATGCCGTTAATATTCTTCGCATGAACAGTCTACGCACTGAAGAGAACGATAATGATTACAGCCCGCCGGATTACATCGATCGTGCCGCTCGATAAAAAGTGGCCGACAGAAAACACGGATATCGAGACGAAAGTGATAAATATGATGGCGATAATATTAAACGCATGTCGAGTCGTTTTGGGAAGAACGGTCCGCGACTTTCCCTGGTTTAAGGAACCGTGGAAAGTCGGACGTCCCCGTTTCCGCGAGCGACGCCACTTAAATTCGAATTACGGTTTCGACATAACCATCGGCGCCGATGTAATAGCCTCCCCGCAGTGAGCAACGTTTCTCGCACGCGTCATGCAACGAGATATTTCAACGTTCATGCCGAGACAGGTCCCGAAATTCGCACGAGTCCAGTCTGGCTCGAGCCGCTAATTTTAATAACACAAAGTCGCTTATAGTTTGAGATTAGGTCCAGATGCTTGTCCACACATCGCAACGTGTGTGATGCAAGTGACATCACTTAGGATGACTTTAGCAGAGCACAGGATGTCTGGAACACCGTCACCACTGGGCGATCCTGGGCCGAGCACTATTGAACGGTCCTTGAGAAGGTAAATGTATCTAAATTCACGCTATCTTCTCTTCGTCCCGTTAATGTTCCTTTATGGCTGCACAGGAATCAGAAGTTTAGGTCCACGTCAGTCGCGATCGCTCAGCTCAACGCAGCGAAGCCATCGCGCTGCGTCACTTTCGTCAAAACAGACCGAACATCTTCTTCGTCGAGCTGGTGCTCCTCTTCTTCCTGGCCGGCGCCGACATGTCCGAGTTCTCGCCGTTTTTCGTAGCGACCATCTGCGAGGCCGGGGTCAATTTGCTCCGCACGTGCTCGTCTAGAAGCGCCTGCATGTCCATCTGCCACTGTTCCAGCTGCTGACTGAGCTCGACCTTCTGCTTGATCGCCTCTTTCAACTGACTGTCCGCCTGCAGGATGTCTATCCGCGTTCTGGCCAGCTCCACTTCTACCCTGTTCTGTCGGGCCACCGCCTGATCCCGCACCTTGTAAGCTTTCGCCACGATTTCGTCCTTCGTCAACTCGGAATGCTCCATGTCGCCCCTCGCCCTGTCACGTTCCTCCTTGACGCCGCGCAATTCAGTCTCGCATACGCTCAACTTGCTCGTCAGCTCCAGAACGGCGTCGCCGCGTCGCTTCAGCTCCTCTTCCTGTATCCTGCACTGCTCCCGAGAGTTGTCCAGTTCTTCCCGCACTCTGTGAAGCTCCACTGCCAATCCCAATTCTCCTGGTGCTCCCCTCCCCGACAGCGCGAGGTTGTAGACCTCCTCGACCAGCTCTACCAGCGCACCTGATGGGCAATTCGTCTGCGAAGAAGATGATTAGACAGATAAATAGATTATACGTAGGCGTTTGTTCGACTAGATAACTAAAACTAACGTTATACACTTGTAATAACGTAATAACAAATAAATGATAAAGAGGATTACTCACTGGCGATGGGTGGCGACTCTCTCGTTCGTTGGTGTTCACTTCTGCTTCGGAGTTGTTGAGATTGATCACCAGCATAGACTCGTCGCAATCGCTTTGCAGACCCGAGTCGTCCTCGCCACGTCTCAAGTGAGCGCACAACTCTCTCAGTCGCTTTGTCGCCCTCGCCACTTCCGTCTTCAGACCTCCGTCTTCCTGTTCCCCGAGCAAGCTGCTCTCCTCGCACTCCATCTCCGCTTGCAGAGATCGCGGTGGTTTCTGTATCGAGCCGGACCTGGCTCTCCTTTGTGCCTCGATAGCCGCTAACGCCGACGCCAGCTCGTCCCTGAAGGTAATAAATATGTTTCAATATATGTGATCGACGTATTTTAATACCTCATATGTAAAAAGTAGGTACAAAATAGATACTGCAGAAAATAATATCGAACAGATAATACCATATTATGACGAATGATAGCCAGCAAACACCAAGTAGCATGCAACTCTTACATGCTAGTTATAATTTCCTACTCAACAATGTAAATTCAATGTATGTATCATACTGCATACTGCGTTATATTGTGCATTTTTTGAGTAGGAAATTATAACTAGCAATGTAAGTAAACTATATAAGTTGTATATCACTTGATGTTTGCTGGATATTGTCCGCTTGATATCCCGCGTTTATTCGGTGAAGATGCGACCGTCACGAGGGGTTGGATTTTGGGAATGTGGAATCCGGAAAGATTTAACTGTGAGTGGATCGTGTTCAATCGAGCGTTGTCTCCGCGTATTAACCGTGGCCATATGGGCCACATATCACGGATTCTGGTCTCACCTCTCCTGCTCGGCCATTCTCGCACGGTGTTCCGCTTCGTGGCCGAGTCGCTCCAAGGCCGCGGCTCTCTCCTCGGCTTCCTCGAGGGCCGCAACCGCCCTGGCCCTCTCCTCGCGCAGCTCCAAGGACCGCCTCTCTAGCTCCGTTCTTTGTGCGGATACCAGTTGTACCTGAAACGTCACGTGCGAGATTTACGACATGCATGATACATACTAACAATGATTTCTCGTATCGCGATTCCGTCTATCATTTCTTTGTTTGATTTAAAATTAGAAACATAAAGTGTATAACGGGTAATATAAAATGCAAAATGTTAAAACATAGTAATCGTAACTCGCGAAATGCATCTTACACTGATTTATTTCTGTACACTTCTAATTCGATAAGCCTCCTACGTAAATCGCGAGTGATTCCTGAGAGTCGACATCCGGTTGCCATTACAAGGCGAGGTGAAAGATCGACGGAACGAGGCAAATCGAGCCGACCGACAAGGGTCACGTTCATTTTTATTCGATGATAAAATTTTCCCAGAGATTGTGCGCATAAATTCACGTGCGAACACAAGCAACGATTACCCCGCGCTTCCTTTTTATAATAAAAAGGATGCTGCGAATTATTCCATGCCAGCCCCGCCTGAGAACCGCATTCGGCTTCCGATGGATAATCATTAATAACGACAGTTTCCGTTTCACGCGGTAGATCAATTAGGCAAGAAGGAAACACCGCGGCAAGAAAAACTCGTAACATTAACGAATAGAGGGAAATAAATCAAGTTTTCACGTGCATAAAGGAGTTAAATTATGCACGCCCTTGGATGATGTATGATACGATCGAGATTAAAAATTCATGTCTATACCTCGTCCCTGAGAATCTCCAGGCTGCTGACGTGATCCTGCAGGGTGGTGTTCCTGAGAGCGCATTTTTCCCTCAGCACCTTCACCTCCACGAGCAACTGCTCCTCCTGCTTGGCGGCCTCTTTCAGCTGATCGGCCAGCCTCGTGTTTTGCGCCGTCAGCTCCGCGACGAGGGTGGCCTGGTCGCGTTCCGCTCTCCTCGCCCTCTCATTCTGCTCCTCCAACTGACTCCTGAGGGTCTCCACGTCCGCTTGGAGCTCCAAGGCCCTCGTCTCGCTTTCATCCCTGGCCTCCTCGAGTCTCCTTCGCAGTAGGTGCCTTTCCTGCTCCAAACTCTGCGCAAAAAAAGTGCGTTTCGGAGTGATTAGTGATCGCGATACCATGAATTATGTCTTTCGAATAATTTCGTGCCTGCGCCGACTCGAACAACGCAAGTTTCCGCGACCTCGGCTCCGAAACGTCGATTTAGCATTTAAAAGGATCTTGGCACAAAGACCCGCTGATGGTTATTCCTTTCGCGAAACTAACGTCTTACATCGTGCGCAAACGTCATTCGGTGAACCGAGAAGAAAAAAAGAAACCCGCGGCGTGAGAGTCAGCGCACATAAATTTACTTTTCTCAACGTCCAGACCTACGCACAACGAGATCGAGATGGTGCAGATAGATAAAGTTTGAGAACTCGGTGAAAGGAGCTTACAAATTTATTAACATACAATTAGACGCACAAGTTGACCGTTTAGCCAACTACCTCACTTTCCTTTTCTTTAAAGACCAGACGCTTTCCAAGATGAAGTAAGAAAAAAGTACGTCGCGAGCGTTTCTTTTTTTAATTATCGAATTACCGCGGATTAAAGCGAACAAAGAGAAGCAGATTGCAAATATGAAGAAGGAGATCGGAATTAAAAGAGAGAGAGAGAGAGAGAGAGAGAGAGAGAGAGAGAGAGAGAGAGAGAATGAGAGAAGAAGTATTGAAATATTTATACTTCGGCGTATAAGATCGTCTGGAAAAATCTCCGCAGACAAAGGTGCGAACACGGTGCTTCTGTGCGTAACAAAAGGACACGACGCGAGAATTGGTTTCGTTGCGGGTACACACGGCAAAGCGATGGCCATACACGCGAATCGTTTTGTTCCCACGTGGAGTTTCTCAACCTGATGCTCGATAACGCGCTCCGCAGCGCCGGTAATAAAACGTAACAATCGAAACCGCGGGCGGATTCTAAATGAAGCGTTAGCGTTAATTAACTCCATTTAAGTGAGACAATCCTGTTAATTAGCCGTAATAAAAAAAGCGACATTGCGCAATCGTATTACGGAGTGTAATAAGATCCCATGAAAGCACGGAGATAATACTTTATTTCTTCTCTTTCTCGATGATTCGTTTTTTAAATAATTCTGATTGTTTTCTTTCAACATTCGTTGATTTCAGTATTGTTGAATGTGTTCGTGACACCGTAATCGCGAACTGGGATCAGCACATATCGTGTTACAATCATGATTAAGTATTTCCTGCATGAAACAATGATCGATAACGATAAGATAAGATAAAGTATGATTAACGCAGATGCAGTTTAACTCTAATGATAAAGTATCGTTGTGACAACAAGCGCATCATGATTTAATTATTGCTCAGGTTCAAACCATTCGGGTTCAAGCTAATGTTAAATATTTACGACAAAATGACGTTGTAGATCCGTATTGACAGCACTGAATTCATATGTCATACTTTCGTTTTAAATATAAGATAAAGTGTTTGAATGCTTTATTATCCAGCAAGAACTGATAAATCTCCAAGTTACTTTCGATCGTCAAACGAAATATATAAAACATCATAGAAAACAACGTGTGTTCGCGTACAAGAGGGTTCGATATCGGTGAGGTATATCAAGTTGGAAAGCATGGCCTTGGTTTCCTATGGTTACTCATCGACCGATCGCCAGCATGTGCCCGCAGGTCTACAGTTCACCGATCCCCAAAGTCCCTGGAAAGCCAACGAACAATAGACACAATATTTAACGATGAAGGGCGGGACAAGAAACTTTTCCGGGCATACACGATTCGAATAATTAATTTTATCATAACATCCCGATATAATTAACAATATTTGGCCATGCAGATACTGATTAATCGCAAATCATTTAAAGTCGACTAATCTCAATATCTTGTATTATCCAAATTATGCGTCACGTTTAATTTTGAATTGCAATTCCTCTAATTGATAACCGCACAAAAATATCTTGCGTCAGAAGGATACAAACTTGCGTCATTACAGACTCGGTATTTGCACAAATATAGAAAAAGGAAAGTTGAAAAACGTATACATAAGATGTAAATAAAAATGTATATTCATTTCTTATATTTTTACACGAGACGAAGTATAGTCGAGATTAAGACAAGTTGTTTGGAGAAATCAAGTTATTGCTGATCCAATCGATTTTAATTGATCTGTCAAGAAAGAACGTTAACATATATCTATACACATCTAAGGAGGCTCTATATGACTTGGACATGATATGAATCACATATTTCCGACATCGCGTTCTCCGTGCAACGAGATGACGACGTCGCTCCAGTCCAGTTGTGCAGTTTTTGCGCGTTGTAACACAAATACGCCACCAGCCAGAAATACCGGTGCTCGCGGAAATACACGCGTTGAAATCTCTCGAGTGTGATGAGTCATACTCGAACTCGGACGGAGATTTTTTCGGCCCCTCGGACGTCGCTTCCTCCGCGGCCGAGCTGCTCGTGGTGCATGCAAGATGCAAAAGCGATTTCGAAACGGCCGACAACTCGAGGCTGTGAGTTGTCGGGTAAATTTGAAAGCGCTTCGGTATTTATTTAGATCACGTCATAGTCATAAGTGCCATTACCAAATATACATAGATCGGTATACCGATATAGAGCGCAAAAGTTGACGCAGAAGTTCACGATCTGCGCCCTTGTCTGCTCGAGCCCGATCACCGTTATATTTGCTTAAACCGCTATCGACCGTGCTATCTATTTGTTGACGACGGGCAATGAGTCACACATCCGTGACGCTGTTAGCGATGGTTCGCCAATCGGCGGACCGGTTGCGTCTGCAATTTGCAAAATACCATGCGCCGCACGCGAACGCGAGTAATTGCAGACAGTTGTGTCTTTTTAAACAGCGATTTAATGCCGTTGGCAAGCGGAGACGATCCCGGAGTCGTGACTCACGACTCTCCTGTCTGATTCTCAATCTTCAATTCGTCCCGTTGTTGCAAAACGCCGAGGACAGCGCGTCAGCATCGATGATAGGAATGATGGCATATCCCGTGAAATAAAAATTCAGTAAATTGCGACCATATATACATCATCGCGAGAAACTGCGACTGGCACGGATATATTACTGTTCGATTTTTAGTCGGCCCTGTCAGCTTCGTGCTTTTCGTGTCTACGCGCTATAAATATGCAGCGTAATATTCAAATGCCTTCGAGAAAAAGATATTTTTATCAACTTTTAAAAGCGCTTATCAAAAGAAGGAGAGAGAGAGAGAGAGAGAGAGAGAGAGAGAGAGAGAGAGAGAGAGAGAGAGAGAGAGAGAAAGTCATACGGCGCTGACTTCTTCTTGCTCTTAATTATTCATGAATGATATATGTTTGTGCATTCGTGAGACATCTTTTTAAAATGTGTAATTTTTTTGCATTTTAATTTGCCTGTACTTGTATAAAAAGTTCTTTCTTAAATTAAATTTCGCATTTTAAACTGGAGTTACGTAAACATTAAATGTTACAGATAAAAGAGCGAAACCTGATTTAGAGCAGGAGAGTCGAGGATACGCGAGTTTTTCGTCGAAACCCGCCGTCTCGAGCCGTTCTGAAACTTTCGTTTGCCGTCGTAAAGTCACGCGATCACGGCGAAACGGATATTTCGCTCTTATTGCAAAACACGCCGATCTCCGGCCCGCGTTCGATTCTAATTACACGGTAGGACGAGTGAGACCACCGTAGCGCAAATGCCTGCCAACGTGCGGCTTAAAGAGACAACCCCCCCACCCTCGTCGTTTTCTGCGCCGCCAGACTGCTATTCCGTTCTAAAGAAAGGGAAAGACATGCCTCGAAACCGAGATTCTTGAGAAACGGCCGGACGGTAAATGAAGTAAAAAAAAATTCAAGCTCAATGTCAAATGCCACACACACACACACACACACACACAATAAAATATTTTCTATTAAGTTTGAAATAGCTGCGCGACCGTACTTTATTTATGAATTATTTATCACGTGTATCGGCCATCATTTTCTCACAACTCCTATCTTAAATTTCAACGAATTGATCATTGAGTCTCACCAATAGACAGCACAACCGAAGCGCCGCCGGGATTTTTCGTATACGTTGGCATGCCATCCCGGAGGATGGGTCGCGGCGACCGTGGGAAAAAAGAAGTTTCGCGGATAATCGCGAAATTAATCACCATTATATTCACCGGGCAGCGTTGCGGCCGGTCAAGCCATCAGGCCGACCGGCGCGCAAGCATTATTGCGTCGCACTTCGTTCACTTTCCCTCGAAGGAAACGATAATGCCGAACGCGTGCAGTCGGACGGAGCGGCGTAGAAGGCGAAGGTAGGGAGGTCCGTAATCGCGAGGCAATGGCCTGTGACGAGTCCGGCGGTGATCGCGAGCTGGCGCAACCGGGTCCATCCGTTACGTGGTGGAACGAACGTATCCAGCAAAAACCTGACGCGGGGCGAAACGATCGGAATAAGATCGTCTCTCGTAAAGAAACCGCATCGATTCTGAGCGATATTTCGAAAAAAAAGAAGAGAAAGGAGATCCGAAATTTTTTAGATGATTTTTAATAATGCAACGATAGAGAAAATGCAGAAAATGATGTAAGTTCTCCAGCTTGGCTTCTTGGCAAAAAATTCGTCCCGTCACCTTCTCAATTCTCGATTCAATTTTGACAATTCAATTCTTGAAACAAATCTCTGTCGTAAAACGATTCGAGATCGCCATCGTAACTCCGCTTTGAATTTTCATTTCTCCGCACTCCTTCGCCAGTCTGATCGGATTATTAAATCGATCAGTGAAAGCGGATGTGTGTAATTGGCACAATCGCGCAAAGCCGCAATCGGCGGATGAATCCGTATACGCGAACGAGAGTGAAGAAATCCGCGTCGACAATCGCGCGCGGGTAAAAGGTTGCGTAATTTTTCACGCGGCACGTTTATCGGCCGTGACGACGCAAAGGAGCGAGTTAATTGGATCGGTGCACCCAGCTAAATCGATTCCATTATCGCGTGCGTGGGAGAAAATTCCCCGTCGGCTATTCTTTGCCGAGGAAGCGGCTGTTACAAAGCGCCGTCGAATTATTATTCATCTCTTTCGATCTACCAGGGAAAAGCCGCCGCTAATTATTCGCGAGGAACGCGGCGGACGACGCGATGGCGAGCGCACGCGAGGGTTATTGCTGCCTAATGATCTAATTAAGCGTCCTACTTCATTTTTACCAAAGGCTGCAAAACCGAACGCAATAATGAATTCTAAGGACTATTGTTGAAATATTTCATTCTTGAGAGATGCGGTATAAAATATTAAAAATTGGAGATTGATTCATATTTTAACAAAAGAGAAAATTGATTTTCCCATTACTAACGTACCAGTGGAAAATATTTAATTTAAATGCGTGTATTAAACTAATTTCACTTATATATTACACCTTTCACTATTTAATTCTATTTAATTTTATCCGTTATTTTTTCCAGTCTCTGATAAATCAAGAGAATGGTTTATTATTTTCTTCGTTAATATATTTTTATAAGATATAAATACATTGATTTATGCTTTCTCGAAACAGAATAATATTAATTTTCGCGATGGTTGTTTTGCACAATTAAATATCTTGTCACGCATGTGTTGTTTTACGCAAATGTAAAAGCAATTCCGGGGTCCGCTACCCGTTCGACTGCGGAAAACGGTTCGACCAAAAACCTATATGCGAGATATATTATCCAAATGTTTGGCGAACCGTGATAAAGTCTCTCACGGAGTCCGTGCCGGACTCGCGTTACGCAATTTTACTAACGAGTGGCGAAAATGCTGATTAAGTAGCGGTTCTTACGACACTCTCGTTAATAAAGGCACGCCGCATTCGGCCGCGGAAGTTAAAAAAAAATAAGGCGAGCTGTACGGCGATCGGACGGAAATGCAAGGCGCATGCAATCATCATCGTAACGAGTCGTGAAGCCGGTTTTTTCTCCTAGATCTTCCGCCGGCCGTATATGCACGAGTGACGAGCATACGGCCGTAATTAAAACGCGGTTTGATGATACACGCTAATTACGATAAAGCCACGGCTGTCAGGTGCGAAGTGTTTGGGAATACCTTGTCGTGATAGGCAGCGACGTGACTAAAAAAAAAAAAGACGCGGCAGCGAGAACAAGCGATTCGTGACGGGCAATTATACGATTCAATCTCGCAAATTAGCAATTTTCGATAATTATATACATTATATACGTAAATATATTAAACGTTCTTTGCGATATCGAGAGTCCAGTTAACGAAGTCCGGCCTACAATTCCTTATCCGTTTCTAGATCGCAACTAACTGCAATATAATAGTTACGCGGTTAGTTACAGTTAGCGTTAATCAACGGTAAAGCAATCGACTGTAAAGCTTTCGCGTGGAGCGTTCGTTGGAATATCTCCGTGGTAATTACAATACGAATAACGCTGTTATCAACAAGCGTACGCGTACGTGACTTAGCTGTTAATTAATAACAGCTAAATCCGCGAGGAGTATTTCTGTCGGGCCATATAACGAAATAAGATAAAGAAAGGTAATTAGTCTCTATACTGCGCAGATTTTTAACGATTTTTCGTTCCGCAAGACAGCAACGTAGAACGTATTACACGCGGCGGCGACGCAGCCAATTAGCACCGATGCGATGAATAATTCTGACAAGTGATACGGTTAAAGACGCTAAAAGTATAACGCTAAAGTATGTCTTGATTAAGACATTATAATCATGCAGTCGTGAAACTGTACCTTGAGTAATTATGTAAAAAAAATTCGACAGATCGTTAGCGGCTATTTGATTAAAGATATTACACGGAGTGGGTTACGCGAGTGCCCGGGATATAAATCGTTAATTAATTTAATCAGTCCGCCGGTAAACACGGTCATTATTATGAGTTTGCAAAAGTGACGCGTGACTCACCGCGAGTCACGGTTAAATCGCCGCGTTGACCAACGAAATTCGCGCGCGGTTTGCACTTTCGTAAGTATCTCAAGGCTATTCTCCTCTCCAAGCCGTCGGAAATTTTGTACACTTCAACAAGAGATAAAAAGCCTTATCTTATCGGGCCGATCTGAGCAAATCGCCAACATCTGTTCGATAGCGGGGAAACTTTCGCGCGAATTCGACGGACGAGATCTCTCGAATGTGCAATCACGATCGCGTATAAGAAACGTCCGGCACCATATAGAAATATTCAAGTGTCGTGGAAGGAAAATTGTACCTTTACCTTCTTTCTCGTACATTTTTAAGCTCGACCGTCCCGCAATATGTTTGCTACGTTTTAAAATCGAACGGCAGAACAGATGGCGGCGACGATTTCGCAGTAAAGTAGGAAATTCCTGGCCTAGAACAGTCTAGTTTTATATAAACGGGTTAACAGCTGTTGCGTTATGTCGTCACGGGTCACGAATGCAACGATGGCGATAAAAATGCGCGATTCCGCATTTTACGGGTAAATTTTCATCTGTTGCGAAAGCGGCTGACGGTTCCTCGACGCGCTTGCTGCTGGCGTCGAATATCGTTCGTTAGCACGTCATCCCCGTATATGTATTTTGATCGCCGCGACGCGCTCGCGTTACTCAACGAGACCGTGCGAGCTGAAACTCTCTGCCGGCATATGATATTTAATTTAAACGACGATCTACGTTAATGAGGCACTCAGAGACGCAACAATATAATATTACGAGCGATAACCCGGCGTGTAATTTGCCAGCCGCGCATTGTCGGGTAAGTACGCGCATATGCATTTTTCTCATCGCGCGACTTACTTTCCGCGCGCGCGCGGAATAATATTACTCAAGCGCGGGAGATAGAGCGGGAGAAAAATCGGGTCAGTCGTGCCGCGGAAAATCGAGGGACCTGCAAACGGAAGAGAGTCTAGTTAGTCCTCCGCCATTGTCCCAGTCGCGGCCAAAAATATATATACATACATCGTCACCCTTTCTCAAGCGGTAAACCGCGGAGTCGCGCGGAGAACGAGATGAAATATCGTATGTCAAACCGCAAACGCGACACTGCTCGGTGAAGAAACCGAAACGCCAGCTTTCCCGAGGGTGGAAAGGAAGGCTATTTTTCGGGAAACCGACAGGTAACGCAAGACCTGAGCCGCGCCGTGCGTAATTAAGCCTTATAAATGATCTTCCTATTAAGATAAGATCCATTCAAAACAGAGAGAATAACCCCGGAGAGAAATAAGATACGGTTCCAGAGATAGAGATATACACTGCTCTCCAATTACACGGAGGTATGTTTAATGCAATTCCCTTCTAATATATTCGGTATTAAGTAACCCCAAGTAAGTCGCGTCGAAAGGCAAAACTCATCGAGGCAACACAACCGCTTGTATCTCTCAACGGTTGGCCTCGCCGCGCCGTCCGTAATCGAGAGAAATAAAGACGGGCGAGACGCGTGGTGAGACAACGGCGATGTAACCGGCTATTGTGCACGCGCGGTCGGGAACTCCGTTATTCTCTCCCTCGCTCGCGGAGACGCGTCCGCGTCGTCGCGACGAGTTGCAATTGCGAACAATGAGAGTATCGTTCGCAGCTCCCGGCCGTAACGGCGCGTCGCGCGCGGATTTCTAATCTCGGCTGATCTCTTTCGTCGTTCTGTTTCTCGCGCACCTTACGACAACGGTGCCTAGCGTCGCGACGCCGATTCCTATTTCACCTGCGCGCGAGGGTTTTCATCGCTCGCGACATCCCGCCCTTTTCGTGTTTCGGCTCCGACAGACGAAGGAAACGGTAACGATATCGCGTGAACTTCAGATCGGTGTTTAACATATATACGGAAACGAAGTTCTTCGCCGACAAAGTTCCTCCACGGCGCGTTCCGGTGTTTTGCATTGAGGAAAAGCGAGCCTGAGAAGGCAGCGAGAGGGGGAATAACAATCGCTCTAATCGCCGCTTAACGGTACCCAAGTGTTAACCTTCCGATTACGGGCCAGAGGCGATTACACATTACGCGTCTGTTTCCTGAAGTGATAGCTATTTGCATTAGAACCGTGGCCGCTCGAGTTGCTTAACGAATTAATCTCACCTTATCTTATTTTTAAAGCGCGAGAGGAAGCGGGAAACCGTAGATTACCGGTGAATATATCTCGATTTCGGGATTTGAACTTTCTACGATTCGGGGAACGATCACACGGCAATTAAGTACCGGCGTTTGAGATAATTTCTTTGACCGAGTGCCCCGGGGGATACGTTAAACGCGCCGAGTAGCTATTAGAAACCTCGACACATTAGAAACAATCGTGACATTCTGGTGCCGCGCCGTTTGCGGTCGGATGGTCGTCGATTGAACGCAACACTTGGAAAGTCAGGAAAAATCACCCTTTACGAGGATTACGGGAATCTTTCATTAATACCTGTTGATATATACTGTTAAATATTATAAAAGATGAAATTTAAATCAATTCCTTAAGTTAAATAACATTTTTTTATTTTTAACTACCATGTGTGTCGAAATTTATTATGTTAACGCAAAACAGTATTATTTTAAGTTCATTGATTTAGTTAAATTAACGACATATTAAGTAGAAGAAGTGATGACCTATATGGTTAAAAATTACTCAAATTGAGTATATAATTTGACTACGAATTTAACAGTGTATGACATGAAGCTTTTTTTAATTGCACTTTCTTCCAACATTTAATTTCTTCTCAGAGCTTTCAAATATAAAATTGTATAAAAATGTCATTTATTTTACATTTGAGAATTAAGGTGCATGAGAAAGGGGTGAAGTGACTCTTTTCTGACAATGAGTTGGCCTCTCATTTTGTTAAATACTAACGAAGAGCGATTTATTCCGCCTTTCTAATCCTACTTTGAAGAAAAAAAAGGAGACACAAAGCAAGATAAGTATAACAATTCTCCGCTATTGTGTCGACGCCGAATAAAACGTGGAAAGAGTAGTCTCGCCGCGCGCAACCGTACGAGACAATCGCGCAACACAGCCGACGACTTTGTAAACGCGAAACCATTGTACGGTCACGCGGCTAAACAAGAACGCAGGGGAGAGTAAAGAGGGTAGAACGTTTCTCGAGGGGTTTTCGGCCTAACGGTCTACTTTTTTCGAGGCCTTCCGGTCCGCTTCGCGCGCGGTCCCGCTCGTCGTTTTCCGACCGCGCGCCGCGCCGCGCCGCGCCGCGCCGCCTCTGGCTTCTTCATTCGCGCTTCTGCAATTAGCCCTGCGTGGCTGCGGACTATTATCGCATACCGATACGGACCGCAGTGCTCGCTTCACGGCCTGGAACCCGGCCTGAAGAACGAACTGGGTCAGGGTGCTTCGGGAAAGAAATCTAGACGATAACGGTTTCCCGACGCGGAATGAAGCATAATCTTATGCCGCGGAACTCCCATACGTTTCTACATTTCTCCCGATTTTCTAACGATTTTTGCGTGTTAAATTCATACAGGATATATACATAACAGCTAGATATACGTTACGCGAAAGCTAAGAAATTGAGAAGAAGCTGATATCGCGTGAAATCGAAATTAAATCGCAAATATCTCGTTGCTAATGTCCAATGTCCTATCATTCGCAGTCGACTTTCGTTGCGCCGCGGAGGAAAGGAGAAAAAGACAGGATATCGTTTCCTGACACAAAGAGAAATCCTCGAACTTCGTGACCGAACGAATTTCCTTTTCGCAGGCGCTCATGCGAGGCACGAAAGGCCACGGCTGAAGTGTAACGGCTAGATAAACGACTCGAGAGCTAGTCCGCCCGAGAGCAGGATTATAAAAAAAGCGACTTTTCCTCGTCGGAAAAAGTCACGGAGAAAAAGTTTTCCACGCTTCCCTTCGGGGCATCGCGTCGATCCATTATCTCGCAAGGCCCATAGTCGGCTGATCGCGAAGCGGCTCGCGCGCGCTTTTTTTCTTCGCTCCGATGCGAGAAATCGTTTGACTCGTTATGGCATATCTGGGAAAGCTCCGGGACGCGTATAATACGCGTGCAGGATAGGCCGAACGTGACTTCATTTACATCACATTCCGTTTTCTCTCTCCGCTCGAGACCACCGGCCAGAACCATTGTGTATGCTCTCTCATTGCATAACGAATTCTGCCACCGTTCATTGGAAACAATAGATTACATGGAATTATCGCGTCTATATTTATATTGCCCCTGCGAGATTGTTGTCATTTCGCTATTCTTGCCGCTCATAATTAGACATAAAAGTGAGTCGCTGCGCGCATATTGATACATCACGATCCTTATACGAATTTTAAAAATGAGAAAGAACACTAGAGACAGATGCGGACAGTGTTTTTCCTACACAGAGAAAAAAATATTTTTAATTTGAAAATATCTTTAGTTTTAAGAATATTTTTTATTTGAAAATATCTTTAATTTCAACGTGGAAATCTTGAAATTTATATATATATTGTTTCGTATATATAAGCAAGATCACTATATAATTTTCTTATAAGAATTTCAACTTTTTATCTCAACATTTTTTTCTTGGTTGAACTATATATGTATAATAACTTCAATCAAGTTTTCTTCGTTTAACGCAATATAATCTCATTTCAAGATTTCCACGTTAAAATTAAAGATATACTTTCAGTCAAGAATATTCTTTTTCTCTGTGCATTCATCGAGAAATATCAAACAATCAAGACAAAGCACTTGAGAAAAATTATACGATAAACTGCCGTTCTGAAGATATACTTCATCAATGTAATGCTAATCTTTTTTTCTCTCGCCCTCGAATTCAAGCGCGGGACAAGCCAATGTCGACCGTGACAGTCTAATTAAGTGTTCCGCGCTTAATTAGCACGCTTGCATCTCTCGAGGTTAATGGGTGATCTCGATTTTTGCCGCGGACGAGCCGCCGATTCCCAGGTCGACGCGGTGCAGAGGCGTGCGAAACTCCGGCGGCTTTCTCAAAGCGCGAAGAAGCGCTTGCATATATAAGTACAAGATACAAGACCCGCGTTTTTTTAACGCCGCGCGGCGCGAATCGGTTGCCGAGCAGTCCGCTTTCAGACGACCATTACAACCGCGAGCGCACACCACCCGACGACTCGGCTCGGCTTTCGTTACGACTCGCGATCGCGACCCATATTTCTTTTCTCGCCTCGCAAAAGCACGCGCGTAAAGATGAAAGTGTAATTTTGATGAATTTTGATCGCCAGCTTAGACTGAGACTCTCGAAGGTTTTGCTCGGTGATAGATGACGACCGCAAATGAGCTACGGTCTGTCCGCGCGGTAATTAACGCGATCGTAAATCAGGTGATAGGAAAGCGGTAATACGCAGCTCTCTAAGTTTCCCTTTAAATATAAGTACGATTTCAAGCAAATTTAACAAAACAAATTGATTTTTCTCCAGTCTTAAACATTTAATGAAAATTTATTAAATATTTTTGTTTCAGTTGGATTTTTATTGAATAAATATAATTGTATTATATATAATTAGACATTTATATATATGTAAATAATAATTATATATGCGATTAAGAAAGTGTCGCTAATTAAATCAGTCGCACATTTATCAACGAAGATGTCAAATCCGGGGCGACAATTGCTAACATTTCTACGCAAAGAAAATTCGTGCATGATCGATGTTACGCGTGCGACTCATTAATTATACACGCTCATAATTTACCGTCCGGCGTAACTGAATATCGAGTCGAAATGGTTAGGAACCGATCGGTAGAGGAAACGTGTACGTTCCATCGATGATTCGCGATGCTTTCAACCGATTTCGAGTTGTGTAAGGGACTGCGATTATTCCGATATACAAGCGTGGCGAGCTTAATTAATGACGAAACCGGAAGCATTAGATGGTCCCGCCTGCGGCGCTCGGTCTGGAACGTGCTATCGCCTTCACGCTTAATATTTTACGCACGCAACGTGCGTTCAAATGGTGATCGCGAGTAAACACGCTCGTGCATAGACGAGGCGTCATAGATAACGGCGTGACGTCAAACAGAGGTGCACGCGCACATTAAATTTGCGTGGTAACGCAATTAAGCGTTACTCATAGCGGTCGATACCGATTAAATATTCGCAAACATTGGCGAGAAGAGACAGGAAAAAAGAGATAGATGTCGTTCGAAAAGTGAGAGAACGATTGTACTTAATGTACAATTAACGCATATACGAAAACGCGGATTTTTATTTCCAAATCTATTAACATGTGTAGGTCTGAATAGATCTCGGAGATGCAAGAGACGAGAAGCTAGAGAATTTTCCCATAATCTCTTCTCTTTATATAAGTTACAATAACCGCACGAGTGTTCGAAGAAATTTGTCCTTTCGCCGGAAAGGATAATTATATCCGGAAGTAAGAAGGAAGTCACGTATACTGTCATTTCAGTCATTTGGATGAAGGTATAGCTATCTTCTCGGCTGCACAGTTCTCGCGGGGACACTATTGCGAGCATCGCGGGATGGAGCTTTTTCTCCATATTCCTCCTTCTCTGTGCTGTTATTATTATATTAAAGGATGAAATTTAAACCAATACCTTAAGTTAAATAACATTTTGTTAACTTTAACTACCATGTGTGTCAAAATTTATTATTTTAACTTCACTGGTTTAGTTAAATTAACGACGATATTGAGTTGGAGCAGTGGCGAACTATATATAGGAATGGTTAAATTAAAATGACTCAAATTCAGTATAATTAACAGTACGAATTTAACAGTGTGATGGCCATGCGTCCTGTGTCCTACATTCTCGTTTTAACATTTAAATGTGGATCAAAGATTGTATCTCCGCTGGTTGCTCCTTACATCGATCTTATTATCGTACCATTTCTTATGGTACATCTTACATTTCTAATGCGTTTTACTTACGTGTATCTACTATGTTTTCATTTAAATATTCAACTATTAACTTTAACTCCAGAGAGACTGGATTAAAGGCTCGTGCCTATTCGTTTGCCACATCGTGTCTCTCACAATTAGTGCATCGGTAGCTGTGCTCGCTGTAACGGGTAATTGTCCAGATCCGATTTAAAGGGTACGGGTAGGCGCGGGCCTTCCGCACGGGGGTCAAAAATAAGGCGACAGGCAGAACGCGGAAAGATAGGGGATATACGTGGGTAGGCAGGCGCAGGCAGAGCGTAGTGCCGGGCATTGTCTCCGGGGCCATTCGTTGTTGCTTAAGTGGCTTGTTTCCACGCTTTCGTAGCTCCCCGCGATCGTCGGTAGGGAATCGCGTTGTCCGTGTACGAAACGCTGGGTGCCGCGCCGCGAAACCGCGCTTATTATTATTAAGACGCGCGATTGCGCCAACCGGTCTTGAATTAAATAACATGGCACCGGCGTGGAGCAAGTGCGAAAATGCAACAACACGGACAAAAAGAGGAAAGTTCAATTAGGTAAACAGAATTAGTTGCCGAGCGACCGGGGCTGCCGTAATCTACGCTAATTCTGTCGCAATTTATGAGAGAAGCATAATGATGAAAAGTTTGGAAACGCTCAAAGAGATAGACCCGCAGATCCGACGTTTCTTGTTTGAACATCAGGCTCCCGGAATTCAACGCGCACTGTTAAATTCGTATAGTGTCAAATTATTATACTCAATTTTCGTCTTTTTCTGCTCCTACTCAATATATATGTCGTTGATTTAACTAAAACAATATTAATTAAACTAAACCAATGGAGTTAAAATAATAAATTTTGACGCACATGGTAGTTAAAAATAACAAATTGTTATTCAACTCAAGGTATTGGTTTAAATTTCATCTTTTAATATTTAACAGTGTGCTCTCGCTCGTCGAAAACCATCGAAACGCGGGCAGGATCCCGATCGTGCCTACGAATCGTCGTCGTAAGAGAAAGAAAAGGTCACTCGAAATGCAAACTTGTGATGTGTCTCGTGGCCCGATTTCGACGAAATCCGCGGAGAAACCGTACGTTTCTATCGATGACCTTTAATCACTGTATTTCCTTTTTTTCTTTCCTTCGTTCGCTCTTCGCGGAGGGGAGAATAGCCGTCGCAAGAAAGCATACGCGCAACGCGATAATAATACTCGGCGGTAAATGAACAGCCTGGTATTTGAGGCGGACGCGAATAACCCTAACTGTCTCGCTTGGCCCGTCCCGATGGCTCCGCGAATGCCGGCGTGTCTCTCGGAAAGGCATAAAAGAGAGAGGAAACGAAACATTTAAGGTAATCACATGCAAACAGCCGTAAAATAAAGGCAATTATATAAATGAGAGAAATTGCGTTTATTCTAGCGACGAGTGGTGGCACATTAGGAGAACAAGAAAGCGAGCGTTATGGTAAGACATGTTGGCGGAAATGTCCCAAACTTGACAGTTTCTGAGCAATTAATTAAATTAATTTAGAGCTTGGACCGGACACTAATACAAATGTTTCGGTTTTAATAGCAAATAATATTAACCCGGGACAGGCGCGTGGGGTGATTTTTACACCCCAATATCGAAAAGATGAAGCTCACGTCACAATAATTTTAATATGCTTCTTCCATTTTTTTAAATATTTTTTTGGTTTCTCCTTATTTTCTTCAAAAAATGTTGAGCAAATCTATTGTCCTCAAATATTAATAAATTATAAAATAATAAAAAATATGCAATTTGTAATTAATAAAGACTTTTAATTAGGGTGTAAAAATTATCCCAGGTGCAGATCATTTATGCAAAAAAATCAGGCGCCCATTCCCACGTTAACAATTCGTAATTTTCTTATCGAATTGATACGAGAGATTCGTCTTTTCGATGTGTTTAGTATTCCGAAATTCGCTGGTCGCATATCTTGTCACGTGTCTGTCCCTTGTTTCTCGAACATACGTGACGAGACGCAGCATGTATTTTCAATCTTTCCGGCATCGAGAGTTCCGCGTTATTTATCGTCTTATGTAATCGGCGTGCGCTGCATGCTCGCGTAGGTACATCACGGCAGCAAATTTTCCGCAGCCGGCCGGCGCGGCGGCGGCATAACGTTGGAAAGCGACTGTGTGTCCGTTTTAAACACGAAGGTGAAAATTTCCGGCCGGTTGACGTTAGAAATGTCTTTGGCTTTGCGATTGTCCGCCGTCGCTTCTCGAGCCTTCTCGGCTGCACTGCATTGTTGAGGAAAAAAAGTAAACGCCCGGAAAAACCTTCGTTCAATATATTTGCGGATTGCTGCAGATTTACTTCAGCGACACGAGTGTGACTGGTGGTTCACGATAATGCATCAGTCCAATTTCCATCGCGTTCAATGACGCGTTAAATGACATGATCCGTGCCTTCGATTACGATCGACCGACAGATTTGCAATTTAGCTCTTAAAAAACGACACGTGCGACATTTTTGTTGTTGAAAGAATTCCAGGAGAAATATATTTCGCCGATGCCACAGGATATATCTCTACTTTAAATAGATAGAGATTTGTTTTATCTTCTCCTTATCTTCGTACAATTAACAGTTTTATCAATCAGATAAGACGACACGCTGCAGCAGTGATAAAGCACGGCGATGTAAATGGCTCGCGGCAGTCCCTAATCGCCGCGGTGGACAGATTCTCAAGGAGTTGCTTGTTTATGCGGTCGGTGAGTCACTTCAGGTTTCCTCGTCTATTTCGTCATAAAACTAGCAGCAATGTAATAAGATATAAAATCGAAGGAAGGAGGATTAACGTTCGCGAAAGTGGAGCACGAGCTGGTTGCAACGCCGTAGCTTGCAGCGCCGCCGTTGCGCACGTGCAACGAACGGATTGCATTATGTACATACATGCGAAACAGAGCAGACTCACGGCGTAGTTTTTCCATTATAAAAAGTATTGTTTTTCCACCGGTGCCTTCCTCGTACGAGGTTGCAATCCCGCGCAGGCGTGTCGAAAGTAAAACTCACCTCGTTAAATCGGATAATCGCGCGATGCACTCCGCTTTTAATTAATTTTTTATCTAATAAACGCCGAGCGAAAGATTATATAAGCGTTATCTCTTAACTGCAAGCGTGGACGATAAATTGCTCTCGTATATAGTTATATATATATTTCGCACTTAAGAGAAAACGCGCTGAATTATTTATTTTCATAAATCTCTCTTTTATCTAGCAACATCTCACACATAAATGAGTGATTTTTACTTCAGTATTTTTTTTTATTAATATTTTATCATTTATCAGTTTATATTTAACGATTGAAGGAAGAATGATTATTTCCTACATTTATATTTAGAGCGTTCTACATGCGAAAGAAAAAGAAAATAGATATGGGATTTTAACAGACTGTGCGAATGGCTGTGATCTTAGGTAATAGTGCAATAAGATACAATAATGTATGTAATATTATGTTGTTAAGGCGAATAAATTTTATAATAGGCTATTAGGTTATTAGGCATTGGATATTAGACGTGTTTGTACCCGTGGAATGGATGTAGGTATGAATGGTTAAGGAAATGATTGTAAACCAAGTCCACTTTCTGGCTGTTGCTAAAGTTAATAAATATGTATATTTAGAGCGTTCTACATGTAGATTATTCTTCTTCTTGGACTAATGGATTCGAATATGTCAGGTAAACAAAACTTTTTTAAGCAATATGTAAATTGTACATGTACTCACTTCCAATTTAGCGGAGTACTCCTCGGCCAAGGTTTCACCCTGCTTCGTCAACTCCTGATTTCTCTCGAGTAGAGCCTTGCCGAGTTCGGCGGCCAGGACGAGGTCCCTCTCGCGTTGCTTCAACAACTCGGCGGGGTCCTGCGCCACGTCCTCGTGGTCCAGCGAGTGCCTCCTCGCCTGGAGATCCGAGATCATGTCCTCGAGGGCGTACGGCTCCGTCTGACAGTCTTTCTTCGGCAACATCGCGAATTATTGGCGCTCCTTCCACGGCACGGCACGGCGAAACGTCACTTCTGCACCGATTCGCGCGCGGCACGAACTCGCGATTCTCGATCGATGTGCGGCACGAAAGGGGGAGAGGAAACACCGCGTCAGGTGAACACTTGGGCAACAACACGTCAGATGTATTCGACACGGACGCGGACACACCGTGTGATAATGCCAGCGACGTCGTCACGATCGGCTCTCCTTCGTGGACGTCGCGCGGACGTGCGTGGGCAGCGTCAAATTACCGGGCGCCATTGATTAGCTGAAATCAATTAATTCCAGATTTTTCACTCTTATTACGTTTGACAAACGAAGCGCCGCCGCGCCGTGCATCGAGGCGATGCGATATTAAAACTGAGCGAAATTAAACGAACTAAACCTAACGAACCCGAGTTGAGGAACTGAGTTTAACTTTGTGAAATATATGTTTTTATTCTAATGTAGCATTTATAAGATAAGATAAGATTATATATAACATGTATTATATCTAAATAAATTATTAAAGAAATGTATAAAACATTCGGTTATATATAATATATATTTTTCAACATTGTGTGTATGCATATAATTTTCTGTTCCCAATTCATTATTATACTGTTGTAAAATTATTATTTTTATTTTTTATTCAATAAAGATTTGATTAAAGCGTCGTCCCCTATGACAAAGAAACAATTTCCATCAGGCAAGCATTGACAGATTATCACGTTAATGATAAAGAGACTACAGAAATGTGAAATACATACATCGCTAAAACAATAAGATATCCTTTCACACTGTAATCAAGTATCCGTATAAATCTCTATAAAAAGCTATTTAATCGACCGTAAACGAATCTTATCTACATCATTGCTCATAAATATTTCTTCATCCACGGAAACTTTACTTTCTTTATTTTTGCAATTTATGCAGTTCAAATCCTAGAATTCTGTATGAATCATCAGCTGTATTTATTCGCTGGCTTTTGATTTCAGATAAAACAATCTTTATTTTTCCAAATCTTTATCATCACGAGAAACGTGAGGAAATATACGTGAGCAAATATTTGTAATCGATAATCTGTATATTTTTCTTATTATCTAATACGGCGCTATTACGGCACGAGTGTCCATCAAAAGAGAAAGAAATAAACAAAAGACTCATTTCTACATCATATTTTGACTTCAATGAAAACGAATTTCACGCGTGTTAATTTATTCCTATAAGCTATTAATTTCCATAAAATAGGTACATTAGACACGTTTATATTTCTTTCTTTTTTGAGATTCATTCAGAGCGTTGCAAGAGACCTCGAGGTGCATCAGCTCGGCGTCTCGATAGACTTTACAACCTGTTTCGCTCGGAGGACCGCGCGCGACCCAAAAGCAGCCGGGCCTTGAAGTTCCTCGCAGCGGAGCACGCGATTCAAGAACCTCCTGATAATGACGCATAACGCACTACTCACCTCTCAACTCCGCGTAATCGCGCGACGCCGCGCGTGTCGGACTCTCTCCTTCGGGTTCCCGTCCTCGAGAATCGTGGGTCAGCGCTCTCTCGGCTACCGGAAGCGATCGGTCGCCTTGACATTGCGCTCGACGTACTCGTAATCGCATAAACGCATCCGGACTAGGTCGGGCCGCTTCACCGTCATCGTTAACAGCATCATCATTATCGACGAGGACAACGAGGAGAACGTTCTCATTGCGCGAGTGCAACGCACTCTCCGTTGTGCCTCTTCCCGGGGATATCGATCGCGGAAGTTCGCCGCGCTATCGATCGACCGCGGCTATCACCTGGACGGTTTCTTCCGCCTCCCGTTGCCCCGCGCGCCGCAACTCGATGTCATATACCCTGTCCCAGAAGGAGATGTTTATCGAGCTCGAGAATCGTCCGGCCGATCCGTCCGGCGACTCCTCGATCTTTTCCTTGTTCGGAGCGAGGCCACTCGAATGGAAAGTCCAATTGCGACACCACACTTGCGTTCGTTCGTTCGTTCGTTCGTTCACAACTCGTTCGAGCACATCCGGTTACGAATCACCCGCGGATTTATAATCGTAAGGATGATCGATGATTTCTCGCGGCGAGCACCGCGCTGTCAGGTCGGAAAGGAACCGCGTGAATTACGGCGCAACGATACTCCGTGGTTCTCCATTTATCCGCGTTGAACAACGTTCGCTTTAACTTCGAATAAGAAAGATCGAGAGGAAGATGGATGGCTCTCAGACAACTGCGCTGTTTATTTCAGAGTGACGAAGCAGAGATCTTCTGCGTTGGAACCGCAGATCACGAGAGTCCCTCGGCGTGAGTTTCATTTGCGACAAGATCATCTCGCACCGAGATTCCAGCCATCTCTGCAAGAAAAATCAAGAAGGTATTAGTCTCTCGCCATTGTCGCCCTTAGAAATAATAGAGTAAGGAAAGGCTATTTGTGTGAATCACTCGAAGAAAGAATTGAATAAAAAATTTTCAGGACATGCAGAAAGCTCCAAAAAACCAACAAGCCCTATGACTAAAAAAGCTCCTCCCTGCCTTGACAATATACTGCAAATCCAAGTGTGTTATTTTTACGCGCATAAACGTCTAAAAATGATACATTAGACTGAAGATCTTTTTACATGTTTCTTCGTGTGTTAAATTACGTCATTTAAAACGTTTAATCGTATTATCATGTCATTTAGACGCATGCATGATCGTTACGGTAAATGAAACGTTTAGTTAAAGATCGAACTTCTACTAACCTAAGAAAAACAAACATCGACGATCGTCAATAAACAGCTAAAATGTTATCTGGCAAACTCGATATATTGGTGGCGATCGTAGCGCAGAAAGATGTGCGCTGCTCCAACGAGCCGAAGATCCGAGTTCAAATCCGACCAAAAATCGTCGGTTTTTATTTGATCGCCACCTCTCGGATGGGTTAAGGGCAACCCACCGAGAGTGCATCTCTAAGAAACCCGAAGAGAGGCCTCGGATTTGATAAAGGCCGAACTTCAAGAGGCCGTGACTCAATCTTGAGCTGTAGAGCCATCGAAGAAAAAGAGAATGTCGATTAATTTCTCCAAAAAGGAAACAGGTAACTTCTTCAATGATTAAAAACTGAAACCCTTTGCCCTGACAAACCATCGTCATCGAAAAGGCGATTGATAAAACTAACCTGATGAAGAAGAGTCATGTACCATTTCGCAAAATTCGCAATAGTTTGTCGACGAGCGAATGAGCGCACACTGCAAATCCAAGTGTGTTATTTTTGCACGCATAAACGTCTAAAAAATGACACATTCGACTGAAGCTCTTTTTACATTATTCTTTTTACATGTTAAATGACGTGATTTAAAACGGCAAGAAACGTGTAAGAAGCTTCAACTAAAATAACACATTTGGATTTGCAGCGTGTGCAAAGCCTCTCCTTACCCTAACAATAAATATTTCCGCGCATCCGTCTAGACGACGCGCACTATCGATTCCCGATCCGCAACATCATACTTTGAACATTAATGTTTTTTTTTTTTTTTTTTTTTTTAGGAGCGGCACCTTGACATTCTCTCCTACGAATGACTCGCTGCTAAACCTACGTGACGCAAGGCGTTATTTTCGTGTCGCGTACGGTGGACGACTCGCCAACGAAAGGCACCCGCCGTGTTTTGCAAACAAACAGGAATCATTCGTTTTCGCGCGAATACGCGCAATCGCGTAAATACACGTCAATCTCTCGATTCTGTGACTCGAAACGGGAAGTTTCGAAATAGCGCGAGGGTACGCGAGCGAGGTTCACTCGACTCGCTCGACGCGAATAGAGAGCGCGGTATCGAGCGGTGCGTGGCGTGGGCGGATTTAATCGCTGATGATTTCGCGTGTCCGGCACGCGGACGCCCGAAAATCGGTTCCGCGCGGCGGGTCGACCGTGGTTGTGAAGCGCGTGGGTGGAGAGAGAACACCGCGCGTACGAGTCCGCGCGATAGGGCGATAGAGTCGCAATTGCGTCGCATTATCCTTGAGCGGCGATAAAATGTGAACGGGGCAACCGACGACGGTCACGGACGGCGCACGTGCGACAGTTCACGTTTATCGATTCGTACGTCGGCTTATAGCGGCACCATCGGCCCTTAGCGGCTGAATCCAATAATGGGGGATGTGGATCTAAGACCGACCCTCGCGCCCACCCCGTTAATTCGATCGGCGACCAGAAGAAACGTCCCCCGATCGCGTTTCCCCCCCCCCTCGCAATCAACCCTCGGTAGCTTTCCATTGAGCGCGCCTTTGTTTGTCTCTCGCCAATTAGTGTAAAATGACCTGCGCGAACCGCCTTGGGGTATCCTTAATTTCTGCTAAACGAAGAGTAGAGCATGTATTCGTTTGAAATTGAAATACTCTTTATATATATGTACACATCCGCGCGTTCGTATCTTTTCTTTCGCCCCGCTTTCGATAAATATTTTGCGCGGCGTCGCGCAAAAGCCTGGATAAATATTTATAACGCTATTAATATTTATAATTTCTCTCTTGAAAACTGAAAAAAAAAACGAACACTGTGTTCATGTGACATACACATATACCCACACACACACACACACATGCACACACACCTTCACACACCTCTCAGCTCTCGAGCTCACTGCGAAATGCTGCGAAACACGCGCGCGAGCGAGGATGTGGGAGAGCGGTCACGAATCTCGCACACACGAACACGGGCGCGAGGTCTACCGTCTACCTGCTTGCCGTGGCGCGGTCGGCCAGGTAGTGAGTCACTAGCCGTGAGTGGAAAATAAATATTACGGAATCGTGCAGCGTGCTCCGCGAGAGCGGCCAGCCACGGCTCTCTCCCACCATATTGCCGCGCGCGGTTGAAAGTAATTCGTTCGGCTCGACGCACCCGCTTCGCGGCTCGGCCGCCTCTTTGTGTCGACTCGCGTAAACGCGAGGGAATTTCGGCAATTTGCATTTTGCTTTATCTCCGAAGGATCGAGTGAAATCTGAAAAATGCGAGATTGATTTAAAGAAAAATGCAAAAGAAAAGCGAATTAATCGTTAAAAATCCACTTGAATCGAACGTCCCGTCGAATTAAACAAATCCCCGATCGTAATTTCGGATATTTTCGCGAATAGTGTATTCAAGTCTGTGTGATATATATATGGAGTTAAATAATATAAATAAATAGGATAAAATTACAGTGTTAAATATATATTGAAGAAATTTAAACTAATACCTTAAGTTAAATATTTTGTTATTTTTAACTACATGCAGTATTGTCGAAATTTGTTATTTTAATTCCACTGATTTAGTTAAATTTAATGATACATCGAGTAGAAGCAGCGACGACTCATAGGAATGATTAAAAATGACTCAGATTGAGTATAACTCGTCGCCACGAATTTAACGGTATAAGTATATATCTTTCTGTAGATGTAGACACGAAAATAATTACTATTCCAGCGAGGCCAAATATATATATAATCCATTCTTCACTGTTACATATAAAAGAGTAAAATTTAAACCAATACCTTGGATTAAATAACATTATCTTACTTTTAACTACCATTCATCATTTAAAAAACCCATGTATGCCAAAATTTATTATTTTAACACAAGATTATTATTTTAACACAGTGTCATTTTAACTCCACTGCCGGTTCAGTTAAATTGACGAGATATTGAATAGAAGCAGTGGCGACTTATAGGAATGGTTAAAAATTGAGTGTAATTTAACACTAACTCTCGAGTTTAACAGTGTTCCAATGCAACTCCAGTTTGGCCGAATAAGTCGCGGCGCAAAACAAGCCGCGATGTCACCGCGATCTTGTCGCAGTTGACGACAATTGTATCCTCCATACGGAGCGTCCGCATGCATGACGCTCTCCAACAATCGCCGCTTCGGTATCGATCGAAGCGTATCCGAGCGACCGCCGAAATCGCTCCCGAGTCGAGCCCGAGGAATGGCGAGGCGCCGACATTGCACGCAGCATGCAGCCGGGCAGGTCGAAATTCAACGCGCCGGAGTATAAAGTATCCTTTGCTCGCGCGTTAGGGTCGCAACGGAAAACGGAAGTATATACGTACGAGAGGCACCGCGCGGATCGTATACGGTCGCGGTCGGTCGGAACCCGAGATGAGGTTCCGCGCGTTCGTTACCCGCGCGTGCGGCGGGCAGAACCGATCGACCTGGCGACCTTCCCCACCGGAGGTGAACTAACGTCTCCCCCGTCTGCATCGGCGAGCGTGTGCCCCCACCACTTGACCCACCTGGTCGAACCCACCACCTGACTGAATCCCACCGAATATCCATGGAGCGCCCAATGAGCACCCATATGAGGTTCTCAACGATGCACTGTTGAATTCGTATATATAGTGTCAAATTATGTTCAATTTGTGTAATTTTTAACCATCTCTCTAGTTGGCCACTGCTCCTAATCAATATATCGTTAATTTGATTAAAACAATTGTTGAAATGATACTGTCTTGCGTTAAAATAATAAATTTCGACACACATGGTATAGTAGTTAAAAGTAACAAATTGTTATCTAACTCAAGGTATTGGTTTAAATTTCATCTTTTAGTATTTATCAGTGAAGGATATAGACTCTCTCTCTACATATATTTGGCTTCACTGATATGAGAGTAAGTCAATAAATAAGTCGCAAACCGGATAGAGGCAATAATAATCAAAGTAACTTTCTGACATTTATTTCACTTTTCGACCACAATCTTTGCGACTTATTTATTGACTTACCCTCGTACTTTCGTGTCTACTTCTACAAAAAGATATACTCTTACACCGTTAAATTCGTAGTGTCAAATTATCAATTTTTGTCTTCTTTTGCTCCTACTCAATACGTCATTAATTCAACTGAAACAATGTTGATGTAACTAAACCAACGGAGTTAACACGTACTGTTTTATGTTGAAGCAATAAATTTCGACACACATGGTAGTTAAAAGTAACAAATTGTTATTCAACTCAAGGTATTGGTTTAAATTTCATCCTTTAATATTTAATATTGCGAGAAGAACGGATTCGCGGAGTCGCCGATCAACATATTAATTATTTTTCCGCCGCTTATCGATCGTTAGGAAATACCTGGCGAACGTTTATTTCCTGAAGAGGTAAAAGACACCAAAATAGAGAAAATGTTTGAGAAATAGGACGCAATTTCCTAAATTGCGCGTCGCCGCGTAACATCCAATAACCGACGTTTCTCAATTACGAGAACATAAAAGTCCGTATATACCTACTGCCTGATGTTCCACTGAATTTTTTATGTAGTTACTTGTGGGAAAGAACTAACATTAACGAGAAAGGCAAATCAAGTTCCGCGCGCTAGATTGCGGAGGAACGCCTCCTCGTTCGGATCATTATCCGTACTTGCTCTTCGATTTTATTTACAAACGGATAAACGCATCGCGCGGATTATCTTATAGCGATCGATAGACTCGTATTAAATTGAGCAATTTGTAGATACACTTCCGATTATCGCGCTGCGATATAGATCTTCGCCTAGATATCACGAGGTCGAACTTAATTGATCATTGAAATCTTTGCCGCGTGTGATTTTAAATTAATTCACATTGTATAAAAAAAACTGTATAAAAAAGGCGAGACAAAAACGCTCGCCGCATTTCAATTTTAGCAGCAGACAGCTTGATTAATTGACACGTTTTAAATTTTTTTCCCGAATTTATCAAAAAAATTTGTAATTTTAATTAATGTTGCGTGCCGAAAATATGTTAAAAACCACTCGTATATGCGACTCTACCTGTGCACGATGGGGAAATTAATTTCCGTAGCCGCCCAAACGTTCGATGAGCGTTACGTCGCTGGGCCCATTGCTTAGCAACCGGAAGTAGCAACAGAAGCGTCTATAGTCTATAGCAGTTATAACACAAACACGCCTCACATTTTACGTTACGGCCTTACACACAGCTGCCTCGGCTGCACGGGGTGGCAGATGTCTCTCTCAAATGTCGGCGTCCAATGTCATCGTCGGGGATCGCGACTGGAGTGCGACCCGCCCCTGCATGGATCTTCGTGACCAACGTCGCCGATCGCGAAGACCGACGTCTTCCGGGAAACTGACGGCTTTCTCTCCTTTTCTTCTGTCTATCTTCTATAAATTTGTCGTGAAGAAAAAGTAGGTGACGCGAAATAATAATAATAATAATCTCCGGGATGCTCTCACGATCCCGATGAGTGCGAGATGATTCCTGCGAATTGCATCAGCGATTATTAATAATATCTAGAATTGTCAGGGGATAAGGTTGCCGGATAGGAGACTTCGAGATGGCGTACAAACAGCAACCGGTTCGGGACGAGCTGGAGCTGGAGACGATGGCGGAGGCCGAGCTCTCGAGGCTGAAGAGGCAGTACAGGATAATGGAGAACGATCGGGCGGCGTGCGCGGAGGACGCGAGGCTGCAGCTCCGCAATCAGCGGAACGCGATCGATCGGCTGGAATACGAAAAGGCCGAGCTCGTGCTGGCGATTAAGACCGCGCGATCGAAAGCGTTCGCGCGTAAGGACGTGGAGATGGACGGGAAGCTGAGGTGCCTGCTGACGAAGCGCGCCAATTATATCGAGCTGATAGAGAACGAGAAGCGACAGATAGCCGAGCTCGACGAGCAGATCGGCAAGGTTGCTGGTATTGCCAATATCACATGTCTATGTGGATCTGTATAAGCAAATATAACGCGCGAATAATCTGATTATATATCTGTTAATCTGTTTGTAGCTGTAGACACGAAAATAATTAACTATTTCAGCAAAGCCAAGTTAAATATTAAAAGATGAAATTTAAGCTAATATCTTGAGTTAAATTACATTTTGTTATTTTTGACTACCATGTGTGTCGAAGTTTCTTATTTCAACACAAAACAGTAATATTTCAACTCCATTATTTTAACGATTGAGTAGAAGCAGTAGTGAATATGTAGGAATGGTTAAAAATGATCCAAATCGAGTATAATTATTAATTTGACACTACGAATAAAAATGAACAAAATTAATCGCTTGACCGAAATACCGATTCGTAGATGCGTAAGAAAAATAGGACGCGGAGCGTTTGATGCGAGACCACAAACATGTTATATCGCGACCGTAGTGATCGATAATGAACGAAAGCGTCGCGACTTGTCGCGGCGAGAGATCGCATCGTCTTCTTTAAGCGTACACATAGATGAGGAGAAATATCACTTTCATCCTCGCGACATCACGTTTGCGACACGTAAGAATGCTGTTGCAGCTTTCGAAGGATGTCACGAGCATGAAGATGAAAGTGCGCACAGACGTGCAGTCGCGGGAGATAGCGGCGCAGCACACCAAGACGATACTCATGCTGGAGAATCGGGTGGAGGTGGCGACGAAAAGGTTCAACCTGGTGATAGCGGAGAACGCGAGGCTGCGCGCCGAGATCGAGACCCTGCTGAAGGAACGGTCGCAGTTCATGCAGGTGTGGAACAAGCTGATCGGCCAATTGAACACGGGCAAGCAGATCATCAACGACCTGATCGAGCAGGCGACGGTCACGTTCAATCAGCGGGACGAGGAGCTCAACAAGATCCAGGCGCTTCGCGAGAGGTATAAGGAGATGCGACGCGGATTTTCCGCGCCGTTGAATCGGTGCCGTACTGTGAAACGCGATCTGCGCGAGCGTAAAACATCGGCGATTTACGCGACATCGGCTGTTGCCGATCGACGATCCACTCGCGAAAGTGGAAACCTTCTTCAGATATCGTTGTCCCCATAATCTAGATGGTTCTGTTACTGACTACGCGCGAAAGAGATCCACTCACGTTCGCGGTCTGGAATGAATGTCCGATGTCTTCGTTGTCTTTGAATTAGAAACTCGGGGGAGCAACGGCGGAGAGCCAATGGCGCGTGAAATTTCCGCCGCTCGCTTTCCGTTCGATGCCGTAACGAGTCCTTGATTTATTCGGCCGCGGTGCGAATTTGCGTAATTTTCTGCCGAGCAGAGAGGAAAATTCCAATCCATAAACTGACGAGAAGGCGTCTCCGTTCGCAGGGGCATAAGGGACCTGAAGAACCACACGTCGGAGATGTGTGAATTGAAGAGAACTCTGGACAACGAGATGAAGCTGCAGGAGTTCCTCGGCGTGAAGGGACAGTTCCGCGAGATGGTCGATCTGAACGCGAAGAGGGAAGCCGAGAGGCAGGCCAAGCGGGAGGAGAAGCAAAACAAGATAGCGGCCTTCACGCAAATCTTGCAGACGATCAGACAATTCACCGGTACCGTAAACCGGGCTTTTGTTTAGAATAATCGGGCATGCTAAAACGCATTCTCTTTGTGTTCTCAGATTTTCTCACGGCATACTTAAGCTTGCTCCAGTTTTAGATGTAGACGTATTTTAACGCTTATTTGATATTCAAACTATATATCTGATGGTTTACACTGTTAAATTAAAAATCTCGGCTCCGATTAATGCAATCGTAAATAAACAGGTGAGCAAGAAATCGACAAGCTCACCGCGCACTTCGTCAAGCAAGAGGAGGAGAATTTCGCGCTCTTCAGCTACGTGAATGAATTGAACGACGAACTGGAAAGTCTTCAGGCGAGAATGGAACAGCTGACGGCGGCCATCGACGAGGCACGTGCCCTGAATGTGCATCGCGACCAGCAGCAGGCCGAGACCTTGGATAAGATCGCCAAGGAACTGGACGAACAGACAGCGCTAGCGGATGCTGCCGAGGAGGATCTCGCCGAGGTTAATAAAAGAAAAGACTGTTCGAAATTTTACGTTGAAAACTTTGCGATTACTTTCTCGAAACTTGAAAACATTATTTAAAACGTAAAATATTATCGTCGATTGATAATAAGATGTCACTGTTGAAATTTTCATTGGCAAATCAATGTCGCGCCTTTCAAGGATTATCTCGTCATTCTCGCCGGGTATCGTCCTTGATCTTAATAAAACGAATTTATGGTTTCGATATCCGCATGGCGACTCGGCAAACCGCAGCAGCCCGAATATGCAACGAATAATTACTCATGTTTCATTCCAGTGCAACGATGTGATGGATAAGCTGCTGCGGGGGATCGACGGTCTCTTCAAGGCGATACGTTGCGACAACTCGCCGATTTTAGAATTGCTGGGCGACAACACCCACGTTACCATGAGCAATGTCATGCTCTATTTGGGCATTATCGAGAAACGTATCACCGAGATGTTCCACAAGGTTTACTGGGTGGACAAGGAGGGCAAAGTGCCGCAGCTGCGGCTGGACGAAGAGAGGAAACCCAGGCTGAAAGTGCCCGTACTCAATCGCATCGTACCCACCCAACCCTGTGTTCTGTGAGCCCCCCCGCTTTGTTACCCTATCATGTTCCTTTATTCCGTATCCTTGAGCCCACATCCTTCCGGTCTATCGACGGGTATCCTCGAAATTTTCTAACATTTCATCAGGCATTTAATCTCGAACGTGACAGTCTAATTTCCGTTCGATACTTAAAATTGGTCAGCTCTTCTCCTATCAAAACAAGGGATTAGAAACTGACTTATAGTACACGATAATCGATAGACATCTAATCAATATATCAGTGAAAAGATTTTACTATGACTACTTCGGCGCTAAACACGCGTCGAGGATATCCGGGCCGCCTGTCAACTTCATCTGATTACTTTAACATGTGCAGCTGCGTGGAGCAAGAGCAGATGCAGTTCGTCTCGGAGGGCTTGGAGGTGCCGCTGACACGTGCCGAAGCCACGCAGAAGCTGCGACAAAGGCTCATGGAGGATTATACGGAGCTGCTTCACAACGTGTCCGCCTGTCACTTACCGGCAGCTAGGAAGATTATTCAAAGACGTTATCAATAAAGCGAATTAACGACGTATTTTCTTCGTGGATTTGCGACGTGACCTTTTGCATCGTAATGTGACGTTTGTGTGAAGCTTACGAGGATTCAGCCCCCGAGAGAATCACCAGATCGCCGCAAACGCGCAATCACGTCACAAAAAAAACAACTCTGCGTATCGACTTTTTGAATTATATAATGATTTATTTTACTTAAGTCCATTTTGAGATATATGTATATAGATTAAAAAAAAACATCATTTACACTTTTTACGAAGGTGGTATAACTTGGAATTTTTTGTTACCGAGTGTTTCATTCATTTACTTTGTCGTCACTCATCCGCCGGCTTTACGACACCGCAGAATCGCAATCGGTCGCGGTAATGGGATGATAAATACTTAGTTCTATTGCGGCAAGCCTTTCTCTTCCCGCACCTTCTTCTTGACGGTCTTGATAATGCGCTTCAATTCAAGGATGGTGCGCTTGATGTGAGTCAGCTGTTGCTCGACGTCCTCGCTGCTCACCTTGACGGGTATCTCTTTCCTCTTGCAAATCTGCTGATAGATGTTCCAGCAGCACGCCTTCACTTGCGTAAGCTCCAAGTTTTTCGTCGCGGCGGTCTCCTTTATCTTCGATACGATCGTCTCCCATTTCAATTCCTGCGCTTTCGCCCGATCGTATCTCGCATGCAGTTGCGCCAATTTATTATTCAGGCCCATTAATACTTGCGTTTTGACTTCCGTCAAGTGATGCTGCACGTAAAAAAATTATCTCTATAACTCTCAGCTTTCCAATCTTTTTTTTTTTACTGAGAAGGGAAGAGGGCAGGGAGAATACTATTTAAAAGCCAAGAGTTATTAAACACGTAAAATAATTTTATACGATTAAAAACGCGATTGAAAATTGAAAAATGATAGATGCGAATTAAGCATGGGTAAAAAGCACGATAAAATAAAAAAGAAACAGAGATAAAGATATTTCAATAAAAAGTTTAGGAAAGTACTTTGAGTTGTTTGCGGAATGAAAATCAATAAAGCAGTCGTAATTGCGAATCGTGTTAATTCACATCAATCATCACTACAATATTTAAGTGTAAGGGGCGATTAAATTAAATAATTCAAAAAAAGAGAACATGAGAATTTGTAGGACCACGATGATTCGAGATACGAAAAATTGATGATTGTTAAAACAATACTATTTCTGTTCCTTTGTCTTCTAGCATCTGAAGGTTCCTGTCTTGATGATCAGACAACGCTTGTCTGGCCTCGACTAAAGTTTCGTAGCGATTAAAAATTTCGTTGATCGACTGAAACTCGTTCGTCTCGTTCACGACCCTGTCCAAGTAATTTTGGTACTTCCTGTATTCCCCTACGTATCGCTGCATTTTATCGCGCACGTCTCTCATGTAGCGAAATTTCTGCTCCAATTCCTCGATCTAATAAAAAAGTAATATCAGTTACGATCAATATATAAATCCTTTTTTTTTTCATATTTTTAATTGTTGTTCGATTAAAAATTAAAATCGCGAAACTCGGAGCTTCTAACGTTTATTCCCTATATCGAGACTCCGTACTTCTCGCTTGTATTTCTCTTGGCGTTCGTGCTCCTCTTTGATCTTCTGCTCGGCTCGCTCGCGCTTCTCGACGTTCTCCTTCACGAGTGTATTAAACTTTACAAAAGATTGCCGCAACTGCAATTGCTGCTTTCTCGCCTCCTCCCATTGCTCGTCCATGCATTTACGTTTTATCTCTTGTTCCGCTCGTTTCTCCTTTAATATTTCTTCAACCTGGGTCAACTCCCGACGAGCCCTGATCACCTCTGTCGCCGGGCAAACCCTCGCCTTGTCCCATTCCGGATATTTTCTAACATTATTTTTTAACGTGACGAAAATATAATTTATATAATTGTGACAAATAACGAAACATGAAACATATTAAATTAAATCTTATTTAAAAGTTTATTAAAAATATAATTTTCCTATTATATAAAATAAAACAAAAACGTGAAAGTTCGTAATTCTATTGTACTGTCTGTTTTTCGAGTTCTTAAATCAATTGTTGCGTGTTACAATGAATCGTTTATCTTTTACATCTTTATTTTCACATTCCCCATAATATCTTCTAATTATTTTCTAACGCATAATCCCTCGGCATATATTATATTAAGAACAATTAAGAATACTTTGTTACAACATTTTATAATTGTTTTCTAATTGCGTTACTTGATAGCTTGACGTTCCTCTTGCTTGGATATAAAGTATTCCGAAACTGCTTTCTGCGAATCGGTCGTGATAACAGCTCTATGCACAAGACTTCTCGACTCATCTTGCGCCGTGGTCATTTCTTTTTTTTTCCAAAATGTACTTTTAATTAATTTTCAACGAACGTATCTCAACGTGAGTTTATACGCTTTAAAAAAATATGTCACAGAAGGAAGCATATGTATCTGCCGTACACGACTGATCGACCAAACAAATTGAATGCAGTCGCACACACACGGGCGCGAGAAAGAGACGAGGAACACGTGGCAGGCGCGCGGTGGGAGGGAGGGAAAGTCGAAGGCACGAGAGAGGCATCGTTGAAAATAACGAACCGGGTTTTATTCATTTATCGTACACTTTATACGAGAGCTAACAATGACCTCATTAAAAAAAATGCATAGCTACTAGATATCGCGCGGGTGAAAGAACGACGAGGGATAAGGGCAGGGGGGGGGCGGAAGGGAGAAACGCGCAATACGGTTGGCGAGGATGATAAAAGCATTCATGTCCGTTCACGAGTGGGCTTCCTGGCCGAGCAGAGAAAGCTGCTTGAGCAATTGCTTGGCGTTGATGAAGGTCGTGGAGCCGTAGATGACTCGTTTATTCACCCCGGCACCGCTTCGTTGCTTCACATAGTCCACCAGATTCTGGTACTCGATGTAATTGCCGCCGCCGACCACGAAGACTATCACGTCCTGGAACGTCGGCCGGTTCTTCGGCATCTGCTCGTTGTGCTTGAGCTGCTTCGGGTCCAGGTAGAGGTAGTCGTCGGTGCGCGAGGACTGCTTGGACTCCATCAGCTCGTCCACGATCTTGGTGACGGGCAGATTGTGCTTCTTCACCACCAGATTCTTCACGCCCTCCATGACGAACGACGAGCCCTGATTCATCAGCTTGGAGAACATGCTGACCGTCTTGGTGCCGCCGCCCTCGTAGCTGCTCTGGATCTCGGCTATCCTGGTGTAGTTGCGCAAACGCTTTACGTATATCAGCGGGTTCAGGTCGCAGCCGGCCGCGGTGAGCGCCGCCTCGAGCTTGCCGTACTCCGCGTCGGACATGTTCGTGCAAATGAAATAAATAATAGCCAGACGCAGCTTGTCCTCGGCAGTGCCGCAGTCCGGGTCGCCGATGGTCTCGAACACGCTCCGGTCGAGCGTCTGCTTGCTCATGATTTTCTCCTCGAGCTCGAAGAACGTGTCGAGCCGTCTCGACTTGATGGCGTTCAGGATACCGGTGGCCACCGACGTGTGCATGTCGATCAGCCGCTTCATCTCCAGGAGCTGCGGCAAAGAATTTACGGCGCTGGTCAGACGGGCCGTGTTATTGGACACCATGGACAAAGCCATCTCGTTGTCGTTGTCGATGCCCATGGAGGACTTGAGCTTCTTCACGTCCTCCTCGAAAGTGCGATACTGCTCGAGCTCCTCCTGTATGGCCTCCGCCACTCGGGGGAACGGGCTGCCCTTGTGCTGGCACCAGAAACGGTCCCGGTTGTCCAGCTCGTAGGCGCGCGTCTTGGAGCGTGTCCCACCGGCGGGTGACCGTCCCACGCTCTCCTCCACGACGAGCCTGTTTAACGTCATCTCGAGAACGTCGTGCGCCAACGCCTGGTACGTCCACGTGTGGTGCAGCGGCGTGGCCATGTCGACGTTGCGATCCAGCACGATGAGCAGAGGCCTCTGGAAACTGTAGTGGCCGGTCGCGGACGCCTCGCCCTCGAACAGGTTGTTCCTCGCGTCCCACACGTTCTCCCGTAGCTTCTTGTCGATCATCTTGGCAACCATCTCGGCGGCGTTGCCCCTGGGACACCTTATGATCGGCACGGTGCCCAGAGTGACGAACACCGAGAACAGGCAGTCCACGATGATGTCCATCACGGACTCCATCTCGCTGTCCTTGACGTCGCCGCGATTGATCGCGTGGTAGGATATCGCGTCGCTGTTCTGATGCCGCAGGACGAACAAATCGTCCTCCAGGGTGATGAAGTTCAGATACTGATCGAACACCTTGTGGATGCTGGCGACGACGCCGCCGAGCAGGGCGGCGGCTGCCAGGTCCTCCATCCTCTGCCGGCTGATCGGCGAGATGAAGTTGAGGTGGTAGACGTCGTACAGGCCGTTCTGCAGATCCTGGCCGATCCTGCCGAGGTTCTCGTCGGTGGGCGCGCAGAAGTAGATCGCCGGCACCTCGGGGATGGAGTCGCGGTCCGAGTGCAGCTGCATGTGCAGCGTGATGCCGAGCTCGCGCAGCTCCTTGACGGAGATGAGCGGCGATATGATGTCCTGGCCCAGGCGATCGTAAACGAGAATCTTCCACGTGGGCACCGCGCCCTCGGGCCGCGGCTCGGGCTGATTCAGATTCAGCATCTGCTTCAGGGCGTTTATCTGACGGTCGCGTAGGCTCATCGTGACCGGGGACGGTTCACCCGTTTTTCGAGAAACCTAACCTCGCGCGCGCGCGAGCGCGAGCGCGCGCGCGACACCCGGGCGACACTCGTACACGGTCGGCAGCCGGAGGCTGCCAGTCAAGTTACGTGACACACGCGACCACCGCTGCGATCCCCGGGAGACGTCGAGCGCGCACCTGGTGTCGCATATAGGGCGGAATTCTCAGAAGTCTGTCAATCTAGTCCGGTCTTGTGCACCCGCCGAGCTGTCAAACCATACGTATGACGATGACGGAGAGACGGACACGTCACGTTTTGATGTTTTTCGTTTGATATACGTTACGTGACGATACATTACCGATAAAGCAGTGACTTATCTGACCTACTTTAGATAATACTCTTACAGTTACCTAAATTATCCGTTGCTGTCGGTATCACTGAGCATTTACGTGTAAAACATAATTAATGATTTACATTTACGTGTATATACATGTAAACTATATTTAACATGTCATTTATATTGATAATAAAGAATCTACGAAGAGGGTCATCGAAGATTTATATTTCATCGGAACTTTATATTTTTATCAGATTATAAACATGCATGCTTGTTTTAGCTGAATTTCTTACACGTACATATACAACATTAAGTTTTTGTATTTTATTAGATTATTATAAAAGTACTGTGTTAATATCAATTTATTTTATTATTGTTTTGACATCTTCTCAATTCTATATATTGTTTGACATATATGTAATTTGATCAAATTTATTCTTTTGCGTTTCAAGAAGATCAACAGGCAAACTATTTGTATTTATATTACAATATTATAATATAATCTCTTTTTTTTTTTTAACTAACATAATCCTTTGATTTGTTCGAAAGTTAGCCGCTCGATTTTCACTTTTAGCTTTACATCTATCAAGCGTAGAGTTTACCTGTTAATTTATATTTAACATGTCATGTATTTAAATAATGAGTAATCAAGGAAGGGGTTAACAACCATAAGTTGTTTTCATCTTAATATATCACACTGACAGATTATGATTTTGATTTTATACCGTGTATAGTATTTTATAGGGATTAATTTTTGCCGTCATCGATTACAATTCTTTGGAAAACAATTTAAATTTATTGACTTTTTATTGCATTTTATTGTAACTTGTTACATCATTCCGTTTAAAATTATTGATTATTATTATACTTGCGCAATTAAGTCCGACATTAATCATAGCTATTTTATCTAACTGTTTTGACGTATACCTATATATAAGAGTCGACTATACAGTATAGGTATATAATGGCCTAGTTTACACCGATCTCTTGATACGCGTATTAAATAGTATATTTGAGTTGATCAGCCAATAATCGAACTAATTTACTAGTTATTTACTATTTAATACGCGTATATATCAAGTGATCGATGTAAACTAGGCCATTATCTTTTCTAAAGCAAACAGTATTATTTCTATGGTTAATTAACGCGTTGTTATTAGTTAATTAATGCACAATAAAATATATTCATAAGAAATGATATCTTTTATATGTTTTTAAGTTTCACATCCAACTACGAGTATTATTAGAACTCGTGCAACGTTAAATTATTAAAATACAAAAATTTTCAAATACGTTTCGATATAAAATCTTGGGACACTCGGAATGTATCCGATATCTAGCCCAATAGGAGAATTTGCATATCTGGGAACTTTTACTTAGCGTCCTTTCGTGATGAATTTCAGGCATCTAAATTTTCACTCCTGTAGCCAATTATCCTTCGTTCGAACGGAAAGCGGAGCATTGATTCGCCGCCGTCCGCGCACCGTTGCACAGTGTTGTCGCGTCGTACGGTCGTACGTCGTACGGGGAGAAATTCGCCAAAAGCTGTTTTCGGTTTCTAGGCGCACTTCACGGCAAATAGAAACGAGTTTACGTGACTCGTTGCACGAGCGATCGCAGCGACGCCGGTCGCTGCTGAAACGCGCCCGACGATTGGTTCTCCCGAGGAGGACCAACCGCTCTCGTGCGTCACCGCCGTCCAATGAGAAACGACGTTGCATCGCGCGCCGTCCCGTCGCGGCAGTGTGGTATGGTATGCGCGGCGGCCATTTCACCGCACATTTTACGTGGAGATCCTGTTCGCGTAAGCAGTAGTGTAGTGCGACGCGCGTACTTTTTTCGACGATCCCGTCCAAGTACGGGGCGTATTAACATCACACGGGCTGTGTCTGCCTGCGTCGCGCGATGCGCTGAGGAAAGGTAATTAATCGTCGGTAAAGAGATAGTAGAAAAAAGAAGCGTACGGGGGACACGAGTTTCGCGGAGAGAGACACGGAAGGCGAGACGACGACGGCGACGGCGACGGCAACGGCGGCGGCTCCAGATGCGCGCTGGACGCCTCGCGGCCGCGCGACCCTGCTGCCTGGTGGACGGCGACGAGTCGTCGCGTCCGGGAGGACTCTCGCGCGGATTCCGGTGGGGAAAATCGCCGCTTCGATCGCGGTGGAGAGCGAGAGCGAGAGAGCGGGTGCGCGAGACGGAGACCGCGAGTGAAATCGATAAAAGTGTTCCTCTCTCCGCGTACGGAGAGACGTGCCGCCGACCTTCCCGTCCAGAGCCCGCGGATGGTATTACGTAAACACCAGTCGTCGGAGTCCCTCCTCGGCCCGAGTCGGGAGTGACGCCCCCAGGGTTACCCCGAATCCGGGCCGGATTTCAGCTGCGCGATCCCTTTAACGGTGGGCGCACGTCGGAACGTGTCGCGACGCGTCGCCCAGCTGCGCTTCGTCTCGCTTTCCCGTCCCAGATTTTTCGTCTCGGCGCGACCGCGAGAAGCGGGGGCTTTCCTTTTCGGAACGGGACGGCCGCAAAAAGCCGCCGTCGCCGCCGCCGTTGCTCGACCGTGACGTCCCGCGACGTACGTTTTTCGTCTCCCGACGGGGACCGTCTTCTCCGGGTGAATCATCCCGCGGGAATTGGCGCGTTCCCCGGGTGAATCATCCCTCCGGACGGTTTGTCTTGGTGATAATTTGTGCGCGAACACGACGTTGGGGCGCGTTTCGAGGCTTGCTGGAAGCAAGTGGCGTCCTGAAGGACGCGCTCGCGCTCCTTCGGGAGGTGGCACGTTACCGAGCTTCCAGCCGCGTGTGGTAACGCTTTCCAGATTCTGTGTAGGATTTTTCGGAGCGTGGGTCTAGTTGGGACTCGTGCCGATGCGTGTTTTGCAACAGGTTTTCTGGAAAAACACGCAGATTTTCACGAGCGAGATAATTGAGATGATGTAATACCCGTCGTTACGCGTGAAATTATAAAAAGCATGCTAAACATTTATATTTAAGAGCCGGAGATTACCAGGATCTCGATTTCCTTGAAACATATTTTAATATATTTTAATTATAAACTGTATGTATATAATCTTCGTCACAAAGCATTCATTCAACTCTGTGTTTAGATATTTTATTTTATTTAATATCAAAACACACACATTTAAGGGATCATTGTTCCAAGGGGGAATTATAAAAGCTGTAAAAAGTTTTTTTATATTTGCCTAATACATAAAAAAATTGCTTCTTTTTTTTTAAATTATTTTTAGTATTTCTTATTAAAGGGTAAAATTTTTACTACACATTGCATGTCCTTTATGTTACAGTTCGAATTCCTGTTCTCGGTTCGATCAGGGTCTCGCGCGTTTGTCCGCTCGTAGTGGCATCATGTTCGCGTCAACCAAATCCAAAGAAGTCGCAGAGGAGTACATCTCATCTCTGTCTGATCTTACGATTAACAGTAAGCCGCTTATCAACATGCTCACCATGCTGGCCGAAGATAACATCGAACACGCATCGGCGATAGTGCAAGCCGTCGAGGATCATCTGCAAAAGGTTACCTAATATCTACCATAGTTACACCTAAAATACGGATTTTTCGAGATTAATAATTTCGTGCATCAATGTTAACTCGCGTAGAACCGTAGACTTTTTTCCCTTCACCGTTAACGTTTTTATTTTTAATTGCAAAGTTTCCTTTTGTAGGCATAACGAAAAATCTTTTGTTGCGTCACGTGGCATAACGGTCCTATTATATGTGATATTGTCTGTTGTTTCTCTTTGCATCGCGCACAATTCGCGAATTATTTATAAAGATATAAACAGCCTGTGTGTATTTTTGTAAAGAATAACTGATGGGTTTTTTATCGAGGCAAAAAATCAGAAGGCGTGTGTAAAAAAAACCGCAATAATTTGAGACTGCGTTATATAAGAAGCAATATTTTATAACAAGGTTTATAGTAGTTATATTACATTATGTGTCTCAAAACAAATAAAATATTATTAAAACTTATCGACTTCAATATTGTATTTATGTAAAATTCCAAATATGCTACGTACATTTTATTAGTCGAGATATCCGATACGTTCGTGTCCAATCTCAGTTGATTTATATTTATATTTTATTGAACCATATAATAAAAGGCTTGTGTACATACTGTGTTAAATGCTTAGGATTATGTAATGCCTACGTGATATTACTACATAAGAACACATACTCGTGCTTGAATAAAATACAATTTATCCACGAATTTGTCGATTTTTTAGGAATGCAATAATCGACTTCGACAATATGTGAATTTTAAAGAGTACAGGGGAAAAACGATCAATGTCCATCCGGAGTAATTTCAAGAAGAACGCCAGTTTTAAGTTTCGAGACATCGGATAGTTCACGTTACGTGCGTTATAGATTTTCAGTGCTGGCAGTGAATATTGGAACGCAGCCTTAGTGTTTACTAATGGCTCTTCCTCACAAGCGCGTGAACCGTGATCGTTTTTCCCCAGCGCTACACAATTCTTTCGGCCTTACTTTCAATGAATTGTAACTGTTCTCGATCAAAACAGATAAGAATGATGAAAGTTCTTTGAAAATGCCACGAGACAGCATGATCAATTTCGACAAAAAGTGGACTTTGATCGTTTTTCCCCTGTACCCTTCATTTTCATGAAAAAAATGTTCCGAAATTATATCCATCTTCCCTTAGCTATACATTCTTTAACAAATTTACAATGGACATTTTCCCAATGGAAATTTGATAGGTGGCTATTTATCATTGCACTTTTTTACTTGCAGCATTAAATGTACTGGCAATTCAGCCGCAGTTTAAGTATCTGTACAAATAAAATATATTTATAACTAATTGAAAAATATAAGATTTTACTATGTGTGTTACCCTTGCGAAATTATCCTATTGAAATTTAATACAGCAGAGCCTCGATCTTCTACGTTAAGCACTTTCGTAATTAGGCTTCCTATCAAGCTGTTCCAAGGAAAAATGGACTTCAAATTGAAAGAATATGTAGTTGAAGAGAAACTATATTTTTTCGGAATCATCATATGATTTCAGAATGTGCGTGTATATTGAGATATTTTTAAATAACCGCGCACATATAATAGCTTAAGTAATCTTTATTAAGTAATTAGTGAGGTAGCGTATTGTGCATATTGTTGTGTTTTATTAGGTGAGAAGTGACATCAAGTTACCGGTACTCTATCTCATCGACTCGATTGTCAAGAATGTGAATGGCGACTATCTGAATCTCTTCACGCAAAACATTGTAAACACATTCTGCGGCGTGTTTGAGAAGGTAAATATCTTTATTGTTTTCATATGATCACCGATACAGAATACCATCAGGGACAAGCGCGACTTCTTCCTCGCGATTGACGATCTGTCGCTGACCGGGAGTAACCTTTGCTTTCTATCCGCACGCAATGAAGCAAAACTACAAACTCTACGAAGTTTCTGAAAGGAATATTTCATAGCGTGTATAGAACCTGGCACTTTATATTTCACGATGACATAAGATAATTGTTTGATCAATATAACATCCAACTCACCTCGCAACTCTGAAAGCCTTTATAGATACGGAGTTTTATATATTGGTTTTTCCTTTCAGAAAGGATATAAATATTTACATCTCGAATTCTCAGAAAAATCTTAATAAACAAAAACAAAAGAATTCTATCGAATATATATGCGAAAGAGTTGGCGATATCTTTGAAATTTAAAATGATTGATCTCACGCCAAAGTTTCTCTCGGCTTCTTTTTAATTTCGTAATTGATTGCCAATTGCCATTTTCCTAAATAGGTCGACGAGAACACGAGAGCCAGCATGTGGAAGCTGCGACAAACGTGGAGCGATGTATTTCCACCGCAGAAATTATTGACATTAGATTATCAGGTACAACATATTGATCCTGCATGGCCAATCATCTCATCCGCTAGCATCCCTTCAGGATCCATACATGTCAACCCAAGATTTCTTTCAATGGTAAGTTTCATATATATATATATATATATATATATATAAGATTGTATATGTGCAAGGAAAATGTATTATTATTATAATATCACGGTTTGCATATTAATTTTTTCAGCCTCAACAAACTGCAACGTCAATTGTTCCGCCTGTTAAATTGTCACCAGGAGAACCGGCAACAACAACAGAAGCAGTCATGCGAGAACAGTTGCTGAAGAAGCAACGAGAATTGTTAGAATTGCAAAAGAAGAAAATCGAGTTAGAATTGTTGCAGGCTAAAGCGAGTTTAGAGCAACAGCAGAGGCAGCTTGACAAACAAGCTGGAAGCTTGAAGACAGAAGTGGTAAGTTCTACTTAGTCAGTTTTTGTAAATAGATATCAACTGAGACTCTATTATATAGTTTTTTTTTCGCAGTTTGACGCTTCACTGCGCCGGGCTTTCTTTATATGAATAGTGTATATATATATTTTTGTTGTTATAGATTGTGTCCACTGCACATGTTGCGCCAACTACGGAGACAACGACGCAGGCGAAATCTATAGCACCTCTAGTGCCAAATCAAACTCCAAAACAAGTAGCAAAACAAGTAAGTTAAATATGTCACATATAATTAAAGAAACCTGCGGTTCCACAGACCGAGTCGGGTCTTGGTCTGTCTCAATTTGAAGGTTTCGTAATTTTGAGAGTTTTGAATGGGGGTTTTTTTTTTCTTTTTTTTTTTCGAGAATGGGTTACTAACCCACTAATCCTTATTCTGGAGTATTAAAGATCCGCTTCACACAGATTACGAATTTAAAAATCTATATATGGCATGAGATCAAATCCGAAGTTATGAGTCTATCGCTTTTGTACGGAATCATGCGACATTGCATATATATATATATATATATATATATATATATATATATATAATTGTTGAATATTAGCAGTTAAGATTAATAACATTTTTATTTGCTTATAGTTTCCAGCAGCGGCGGCATCGCTTTTAAAGAACGCAGGAACAAACAGCGGTCCACGAATCGCACCAGCTAGTAGTATAGCAGTAGCGTCGGCTAAACCAGTCTCGCGAGATCCACGTTTGAAGCCCACTCCTGCTGTTCAGGATGTGGCGGTGCCAACGGTAAATCCACGACAACGACCGGGTACGACCAGTCCGAAAGAAGTGCGGAGTGAAGGTCAAACGCAGCAAGTGGCAAATACAATTGTAACTTCAAACCAATTAAAACAGCAGATACTTTCGAAATCGGCTGTAACTATCAACAAGCCTCCGGCGAATCCTGCCGGATCCGATAATCCGACGTTATTAAACGTTATTAATAACAATAATGCTGATAATAATAGCAATAATAAAAATTTCAGTAGTAACATAAATAAAGATGCTGTCTTGCATCGAACAAGTCAAAAGAAAGATCCTCGATTAAATAGTAATAGTAGTGGTAACCTAAACAGTAACAACTCCAAAAACAGCCAGAGTTTATCGGTTTCCAGTAATAACTCGTCTTCAGTATTATCAACGGGCAATCGAGGAAGTGGAGGTAGTGACGTCAACAAGTCGAAAGACTCGAAGAGCTCGAACTCGCGCGGCTCTTCCTCGTCTTCGGCTGACAAGTCTTCCACTTCCTCCAAGTCATCGCATAGGAAATTAGGTAATAAGTCGCGATCTAAACAGCCTCAGATATGTCCGAGTAAGATTCCGAAAGTCGACAGAGACTCGAGTCCGATTAGGTCAAAATCTCGTGAGAAAGACAGCGGAGACAGTTCACCGTCACGTACCTCTCCACAATCCTCCTTCCAAGCCTCGAAAAACCGCAAGAAGAATACGAAATCGAGAAAGCGTAGTCCAAGTCCTCCGTATAGAATCCCCAGGCGTAACGACGCGAAATCGAGCTCGAACTTGAACAATTCCGGTGGTGTTACTGAGGAGGAGCAATCTGGATCGCTGATAGTATCTCCTCCTCATCCACCCGCATTCAAAGAGATCAGGCCGAACGCTAGACAGAGAAATTATGTAAGACGAAATAAAGACGACAGTCTTAGTCCGGAACGTTCCCCAGCCAGTGCTGGAAATACTCAAATCGCTGCCGAGCCAACATTGGAATCCTCTAGCAAAGACGAAGATCTCAGGGCACCACTGTCTCTACCTGGAGCCGCTGTTTCCTTATCCGAAAAGAGTGAGTCAACAGTGTTTGGCAACACATATCTATATGTAACGACCAGTAACACTATTCATGAATATCTGCCATCTATTTCAATTGTGCATGTAAGAGTATCTACCAATTTTCCTACGTGCTTTCTCTAGTTACTGCTAAAAATTCTGTCTTGAATATTTTCTCATAAAGGTGACTACAATGTTTGCTTCATCTCTGGTAGCAATTGCAAGACTGTAACAGGTGATATCTCTAAAAAGTAGTATTCTTCAACTTGTACTAACTTCTCTTGCGCTCAAAATTTATATAATTCCAATTACTTTGGTGAAATTTTTCTTAACGTGCATTTCTTCAGGAAAATATTGCCCGAAAATCTTATTCTCCGAAATGCATTAGGGATATATGATAAAAAAAGAGAAACGGTAACATTAATTTAATTCGTGATGAATTTGTCTCGCACGAGTTACTCTATCTTGAATTCTTTTCCAGAAGAAGATTTAGATCTACGAGTATTACCATCGGTTAACACTAACAAAAGACGTAGTGAGGAATGTGTAGAGGCGACTCCATCGAAGAAAACCAAGGCTGAGAAATTTGACGCGTATGTATCGTTTATTAATTACGTTAATCTCACGTGTACAATAAGTTGCAAGACTTCCTTTATATTTCACAGATTATTCGGTAACGAAGACGTGGATTTGCGCACGTTGACGCATCCTAAAGCCGGTCGACCTCCGACGCCTCCACCGCCCGTGATTTCCGGGGAGGATGGAAAAGATGGTTGGGCAAAGTTAAAGACGCCCACGAAGAATGACAGAGATAAGCAAGTTAACAACGTCGACGATAAGCGCGAGAGGGACCGTAATAGGGATAGATTAGGACGTCTTAGACTCTATAACAAGCTCCCGGATGATCCTAAAGAGAGAAGAAGAACGTTATCGAACGAGGAACAGGACACCAGGCCAGGGCGCAGAGGTCGGGAGAATGATAAGCCCGAGAGAAATGACGATAGAAATATTGAGATAATAATGAAGCAAGCCGCCGAGCAGTTGAACCAGGGATCGATCACAAAAACCCAGTACAACACATTGATACAAGAAGTATTGCATATGAGCGAGGACCGGAAATTGCGGGCGGCGCAGCGTAAGGAGAAAGAGACTGGCACTGTGATATGGGAGAAGGGTATCAACATGGACATATCTGGCCCCGGGGATCGCGTCGCGACATTCAGCCCGTCCAACGATAAGGAGATGATGCGAAACAAGGAGCATCCGATACCACGAAACCCGAACGGCCCGAGATGGCAGAATCAGCCGTGGCAACAACCGTGGGCGCATCCGCCGGGGCCACCGTATGGCGGACCGCAAGGACACTTCAATTCGGACATGAGATCTGTCGGTCCTTGGCAGAATCCGCGACACTTCGGGCCGATGCGACCGGATTATCAGTATCATAGCGGTTTCAATCATAATATGGGACCCAATCCGCGTTTAGGACCCGGTATAATGGGTCCGATGGGTCCTAATGGGCCGATCATGTCGAATCTTTTGCCGAACGGTCCAATGGGACCAATGGGACCTATGTCAAACTCTCCTATGGCGATGGGTTGTCATCCCGCGATGATGATGAACAACGGACCAATGAGTAATCTTATGACAAACATGCCACCTCTGACGTCTGGCAGGAACGTATCGCCGAACACATCCGCCAAGTACGACCTCGAGGATAACGATCAAAGTTACGGTAACTCGAAGAATCCGAGTTCGCACAGCCGCGAATTGCCGCCGCCAGACTCGAAACTGTTGGCTGAGATAGCGAGAGATACCATGAAGTCCATAAATATTGACAATATACCGCGAGAGATTCGTTATTACGGGCAAACCGGTGTGGTGTTCATGAACTGGGACGATCCACGAGAGATCGGTTTTCAGGACGGCATAAGAAGAATATTGATTGACGAGAAAGATACCATAACTTGCGCATTTAACGATCAATACAAGGAGTTTATGTACGAGGGAGAGGTGCATAGGTGGGTACATCATATCCAGATGTTACTTGAACTGTACTCTAAATATTCCGATACATTCGGAATTGCAATAATATCGCGAATTTTGTGTTTTTTTCAGAATCAAATTGGGAGCACCCACTCGAGAATTATACGTTGATGATTGCTGGTACGAGTGTTACTTTGGCGGTATGTCGATAACAATCGAACTCGGCGGGAAAAAAGTCAGCGTGAAACTGGAGGGTCCTCCGCCGCAAGTTAAGATCGGCACCGTGAAGCGAACGGATCTCGTAGTCGCAAAAATTAATCTTATCATCAATGCACGCAATATGGTGCCGGTGTTTCTAGACGCGAAACCACAAATGTAAGTACATTTCCCGCGGCGTGCGATTTTAAAGAATTACATCATAAATCTGCGTTTTTGTAATCTCATGCTCGTTTCTTTTACAGATTCGAAATCGAGGGAAAGCCTCATACGTTAGAATTCACTGATGCATTGCAGACAGTTCTTCTAAATGGACGACCGTTTAAGGTCGAATTTGGGGGCTTACCTAAGCCTATTATTGTCAGAGACAAGAAGCATTTTATTAGGTTTTCAGTATTGCCTAGAGGAGTGCGTGCTGGTCATGTTAAAATCACCGGAATGCGAGGCGAAGGTCCCAGCGAATCGCCACCACCAGCGACGCCTATAGTAGCCCAAAAACCGAAGATAGACACTGCCCCTGTGCCAAGCCAATTGCCGGCTATAGAACACGAATCCACGTCGCAAGATGGTCTAGATTTTACTTCTACTTCAAAGCCAGGTGAAAAATTAACTCCATTACGTATTCTCTATATTATAATTCTTTAATTGTTAAATTATTATGATTTAATAATTATTGATATAATTTTAGACCTGCAATTAGATATATTGTCGTCAGTTCTACCATCAGCGATGGCGCCGTCGTCCGGTTTGTCGTATCAAGCCGAACCCGTGGAAAATCCGTCCGCACCAGCACCGACATTGCCACTGAATATGAGCGAATTGTTCCAAAGATTGGTTGAGACTGGTATCGTTCCCAATCTCTCGGAACAAAAGAAACAGGAGGAAGAAGAGAAGAAAGATCCTGAAATTACTCCAGTGTCCTTTGACAAACCGGAAACCCTCAAGATGTAAGTTATCGTCTATCGACGTCGTATTTGTTCTTCGTAATATATAAGTGAGACAAGATCAAATTTCGGATATCAAACGACTGTTTCTTTTACAGTAAACAGCCAGCAATCGCAACAGCGTTGTACAGTGGCATGCAATGCAGTTCTTGTGGCGCCAGATTCGCACCTGAGTTGGCTACTCGATACAGCCACCATCTGGATTGGCACTTTAGACAAAACAGGCGTGAACGAGACTCTGCGAGAAAAGCGCATTCCCGGCCCTGGTATTACGATGTCAGCGATTGGATACAGTTTGAGGAGATCGAAGATTTGGAGGACAGAGGTTCGTATATTTTTTTACCCTTTTTACGCGTTACTCAAAGAGTTCCAGAAATTCGAACATAATGTCAGGCCAGCCGAATTGTAGGCGGCAGTATTTAGCTCAGCAAACGAGCGAGAGGATATTCGGAGCGTAAGACTCGGATAACTTAATAATTAAGAGTAAACGAAACCAGACGCGTTCGATTGCTCGACTATAATGACGCCTCGTCGCTTCTTTATCTTATAAACCTCGTTTTCTCTTTTTTTCAGCGCAAAGTTGGTTCGAGACTGAGAAACAGACGGCAGAAACGGAAGGTATGGCTACCGATGATTCGCCGCAGGAAACGTTGCAGCCCAGCGTGCCGACCGGCAGCGACGAAGAATCGCGATGCCAAGTGTGCCACGACGCATTTGAGCAGTTCTATAATGAGGAAAAGGAGGAGTGGCATTTGAGACCGGCAGTTAATTACGAGAGCAAGAATTACCATCCGCTGTGTCTAGAGGATTATAAGGTTTGTGGTGTCTCCCTATTCTAATCGATGTATACATTTAAATCTTGTCGATATTGAGATATGTCGATATTGTATTCCATTAACAAAACAACGTTTGTTACATTCTTACAAAAAAAAATAGGAAAAAAGTCTAGCGGTACGTGATTCTCTTAATAATTCACCTTCATGGCACATCATTTATAAGCTTTATTGCTCGTAGTAATAGAACAAGTAACTGTCACTTTTTATACACGCAATATTTCCGTTTATTTAAAACATATACGAGAGATGTTTATTTTTTAACAACATGCATCTGAAGGAGTTGAATATTTCACAATTTTTTCTCCATACATGTCGTATAATTATTCTCACTCGCACATATATTGATTGGTTTTGATATAAATAATGTATTTATTTACACCACTGCTGGCATCTTTGAACTTATGCGATTTTAATAATCTGGATCTATTGTTCATACTTTAGAGAGCATTAGAAAAGTCAGCTTTGGCGCTTGAGGAGGCAGTTTCGGAAGTTGAGGAAAATAAGGTAGAATGTTCCGAAGAAACGCCCGGAAATGAAACTAAACAAGAAGAGCCCAATGCAGAAACGTCAAATAAGGAGCAGCTCGAGTCTACAAAGAATTTGAATCAAGTGGAAATAAACATGATGCAAATTTTAGACTCTATTGTTGGGTCAGAGAAAGAGAAGCCTGTTGACACAGAGAACACTGAAGCTCCGCAGACCGATACGGAGACGAAAGAGAATGAAGAAAGTGTCAACGAGAATACCGAAGGTACCATGGAGGACGTTGAGAAAGACGCGCCTACGATAAACAAAGAAGATGAGTCTCCGGGCGAAAGTGCAACCATACCTCTTGAGAACATTAAAATTAAAGAGGAGCCACTGGACGACATTGACGAGCAACCCGACAGCGAAATGTTTGATTTCGCCAACGTGGAAGTCAAAGAGGAACCTATGGAACCTGAACCAGGTATGTGTGTCGGTCTTAGATTATCGTAAACAAACTACTTTCTATTTCACGCAAGCACGTCTCTATAATACTCTGATTTCTCTTCAGATCCCGAACAAATTGTGACTGAATCCGGCACGGTCGACACAACGTATGCCGCAGTGAAAAGCTCCATCGACGGAAACGTGGAATTGGACTCGACACCGGCGGCTATTCCCGCGGCTCCATCGCGAATTAAGATCAATATTACTAAACCGCTGAACATTAACAAAGAGCCGGAGGAGAATAAAGAGAAGGAGAAGGTAGCGGCTGAGACGCCCGTAGAGGAAAACGCGGAACAGCCGTTAGTGGCAGCTTCTATTAAACCGAGTTTGCAGGGTAGGAAGCTATCGAATTTACCTCCCGTAGAAAAAGGGCAGGAATTATCAGGACTTTGTTCTATTATGTAAATAGCGTGTACAAAGTTTGGAAATGAGTCTCTATGCGACGACACAGTGTATAAAGTGCTAGATTTAGGCTTAGATAGAACACGATCTATTTCTAGCTTATTTACATATTGTACATCATAATTTTGTACAGCTTGTACGGCGTGAACTCAAAAAAGTTTCCATAGAAAGATTTTTCGTTCTATGGGATATTTTAACACACGGATACACATGGATATTCTAATCCACGCTTGTCCTCGCGTAGGGTATTTTATCTCTTCTCATTTAGATAAATTTACACAAATTAGTAAGTTTAAATTAATTTATTATGAAATAAATAAATTAATTTATTTATTTTATGAAATAAATTTTTTAATTTAAATTTACTACGTGACTCTTGCATATACACAGTTTGTTCGAACGCACGAACTGAAACCCTTTAATTAGATTCTTATCGAATTCAGTCACGTCGTACAAGTTTAAAGAAAAAAATGTGTGTGAAATGCGTGCAAGTGTGAATATATCCCGAATATTACCATCTCGATGAACGCGGAAAGAAAGAAAGCTGTACATATTTCGTGTAATTTAGGAAGATTGTAGTAGCATTCCTGCGTGAGTGAATGTATTATTTAGCGAGACGCTTTTGTGATCAAGGAAACCATCACGAAGATTTACCGATGATTTACACTTACTGAAAACTTCAAGTACCATTTGTACTTGTTTAAGTTTGATGATGTTTTTACGCTCACTAGAAACTTTCGAGTACCGTTTGTACTTGTGAGTTTGATTGTTAATTTGCATTCACCTGTAACGTTATGTACTATTTGTACTTGTAGGGTGGGGCAAACCCCCTTCGAGATGAATGAGTTCTTTGGGGGGGGAGGGGACGAGTCATTTCAAGGTGTACAAATTATGTGATATATATGGGTTCTACTTGTAATATACATATAAAACTATCAACGGAAAAACAATGACGACGACAAGAATGACGAGTACTACCGCAATTAGATATGCATTATTTTGTTGTATAAAAGAAGACTTGTTTATTACAGGTTTGACTTTCTTTTTAATTAACCTTTCTACTATATCCTTTATAATTATAGCTTCGATGCTACTTAGGGTACGGATTTGAATTCATAACTAGGAATACTTGAAACAATAAAGACATTGATAAAAAGTTAATATTTTCGTTGTATGTCTCAATATTCAATAAACTGCATTCAAAATGGAACCCTTGTATAACTCATTGAAACTTTATCCCGAAAAAATTTAGAAAGTTATTGGATCAGGTTGCAATCGTATCCATCCCAAGAAACCTAAATGCACATTCCAATAATTTATGAAAAGATTTCTTATATAAATTATATGCGACATTGTTTTTCCATTGGGGAGATGGGTTAATCTGTTGCATCAATATGCATTTCTTTTTGTTAGGGGGGAGAGATTAAATGATACAACAACCCTGAAAACTTTATTCATAAATTGCAATTGTGCGGCCATCTGGGGAAAGGCACGGTGTCCTTGATATTGCCGATCCCCAAGACGCATTGCAAGAACCTGTCAAAACCCATTCCATAGCCACCTGTTGGTACATTCCCATATTTACGTAAATCTAAATACCACGAGAGATTCCCCGTGGGAGGTAGTTTCAGCTCTAATTTCTCGTAATCATCCTCACGCATACTGCCTCCTACTAATTCTCCCACACCTGGCACCAGCAGGTCCAGTGCTGCTACCTTTCAAAAGAACATATATAAGATACGTATATAGAAAACCACTGTGAGATATAAATATATTGGAGTGTCCACTGCCATGTTACGCTCGTGGACGGAAAACAATAGGCCTCTTCGTTTTAGCTGAAACTTTTTGCACGGTTTATCTTTCCTCTTTTTCTTTTCACGTTGGAGAGAAAAAGAGAAAAGATGAACTGTGCAAAAAGTTCAGCTAATGTCCATTTCTACCAATGCAGATTAATTTTAATCTTATTTTAACTTCCTTTCAGCTCTTTCTACTTCTAAGAATTAGAAGATAAAAAGTAAGTTAAACTGAGATTAAAGTCAATCTGCATTGGGAGAAATGAGCATAAAACGAACAGGCCTAATCCGGAGATAAATAGACGGGTGCATTCGTCTACGCAGGGCTGCGTGCAGAAACATCACCCGAGTGTTAAAAATCTATAGTACACGTAACTTATGCTGTAAGATTTTTAGCACTTGGGTGATGTTTCTGCATGTAGTCCTACGTAAACAAATGCACCCGACGAGTTAGGATCTCTGTTTTTCTCTGTACAAGTCGCTTGCGCGTATCCTGCAGTTGTCTTTGTCATACAAGTTGTGTACAAAGACAGCTAGCCCAACTATTTACCTCTCTCTCTCTCTCTCTCTCTCTCTCTCTCTCTCTCTCTCTCTCTCTCTCTCTCGGCTCGCGCCGGCCGACCCAGTGGACACTCCAATATACTTATATCATTGTAGGAAACATATATTCTTAAAAATTGAGCATTATTTTTTTGCTGGCTCACCTTTGATGCATCGTCCGCGCATTCTTTCATGTAAAATGGCTTAATTTCTTTCGGCCAGTTAACAACGAACACTGGCACCCCGTCATTATGCCGCACTAAAAACAGTTCGTGCTCTTTCGTGAATGCCTCTCCATACTTGACGGGTCGTTGCAATTGACTCGCATTATCATTTAACACGTTAAGCGCGTCTTCGTACGTTAAACATGCAAATGTTTTGTTCAACCATTGCGGGTCTGGGGCACCGATCGCACGCAGATCCGAGGCGCCCTTCTCAATCATTCGCTCGGTAACTCGCTTCACTAAAAGCTCAACTTCCTCCATCAAATCCTCGATAGACGTGAGAAACGCTAGCTCTGCCTCTAACATGTAAAACTCTGATAAATGCAATCTGGACTTTGAATTTTCTGCCCTGAACGTAGGTCCGAAAGTGTACACTTTTGTGAGGGCTCTGAAAAAGTTCTAACAATACATTCGCATCCCATGATTTTAGCGACGACTGCAAAAAAGATACATGTGTGCAGCGAGATACGTGTCGCCGACAATACGCAATCAAAGATCACCTTGCTACCGCCTCCAGATGCAATTGTCCGGAGACAGTGAGGAAGGCAGCGGTGTCGAAGTAAATCTCGTCCTCGGTTTGACCCTCTTTCCTCATACTTTCTACGACCTCTTTAGACTGCGGCCTGACGACAAACACCTCGCCCGCGCCCTCGCAATCGTTGGACGTCAACATCGGCGTGTGCACGCTTACAAAGCCCCTATCTCTCAGATAATCGCCAATTACCGCGCTGGCGAGATCGCGCAGTCTCAGCAAGCTAGAGAAGCCACGCGTTCTCGGCCTTAGGTGCAAATACTGCCTGATATAGTCCGGATCGTATTTCTTTCTCGGCGCGAAGGGATATCCATCCTCGGATACGTTGCACGCGCCGATCACGCGTACCTCGGTCGCGCGCAGCTCCATTTTGCCGTTAGGTGCGGAGGTCAGCTCTCCATTCACTCTGACGCTACTGCCGTAACGCAGCTCGTCGGGCTTGACCGCCTTCGGCATAACAACTTGCAACATTTCGCACGTTGATCCGTCGGATATGTCGACGAAGACGTTGTCCTTCATTTTCCGCAGCGCGCGTACCCAGCCCTAGGTATGGAGATCAATACATGTCTGTGAGTGAGCGAACAAGTTTAAGCCGGTGGATTCAATTGTAAGCCGTAGACGCGACGGCGAGACGGAAAACGACGCCGAGTCAACGTTAATTTCAAACGCAACCGAACTCTAAATTATGGACAAGCATAAGATAATCATGGGACAGTCATGGAACAACGTCCAAACTTTCCGTCTCTATTAATTATGCAATATCGTTCCAAGCGCCACGGACGTTCGAAAGTGACGGCCGACAGCTGTTTGGAAGACAGCGTGATCTTCCCGGACACCCTTCGGACGTCCCTCGAGCCTTCGCGTTGGTCCGCGACGCGACAAAAGAGAGAGTCCGCGTAATAGAAGCACGCTCTAACCTGTACTTTGGCAGGCTTCCCAATCGCCTCGCTCGACGCCGTATCTAAAATTGACGTGCATTTGTGCGCACCGCACTTGACGACGTCCGCCTTAAGCGGGTGCAGCCTCCCGATATACCTCGTGAGCATTTCCGAGGGCGATACAACTTCCAATAATCGGATCCCGGAAAAAATACCTGCTTCGCGCACGAGTAAGCTCAAAATGGAGTCGTGCGTCGTGCGTCGGGTTTCGGGTTTCGGGATTGCGCGCGGATGGAGAATGGAGATTGTGGAGAACGAGCTAGGCGAATCAAGCCGCATCTTTATTGGCTGCGTTCGGAAACGTCACGCGAGTGCACACGAACGAGTATACTCCTTTCTCTTTCTATCTTAGAAGAAGAAGGGAGAAGGGAGTATACCCGTGTGCGTGTGTGTACCCGGGTGACGTTTCCGACAGGTGCACTTTATGCACTAAGTGCACGTTATAAACTGCACTCCGTATTTTATTTCTTATAAATTTTTAAGAGAAAATAAATTTTATAATTCTTATAAAAAATGCAAAATCGGGCTCTTTAGCGTACTACAGATTAGCTTACTGATTAAAAATAATATCCTAAATTGAATAAGATTCATTCGATACTTTGGCTAAAATCTTGTTATTACGAATCCGTAATTCAAATGTTGTCAAATGTGCAAAAGAACTATGTATACATTATTCATTCTTATTGGAAATATGGTCTATAGATAAAAAAAAAAAAAAATACACAAAAAATATTATATGAATAAAATTGATTAGTAAAATTGCTAGAACAACTTACTGGGCGCGTTCAGCAGACCAAGCCGCTGAGTAGCAGTCGAACGTGATTGGTTCTTACTTTTAGAACCAATTAATCAACGCAGAGTGTTGATAAGACGAACTCAACAGTTGTGTCTGCTGAACGCGGCCAATGTTTCGATGAATTGCTCGAATGCTAATTATATTTCAAATATGAAGCAACTTTGATGTTGATGATTTCGTAAACTTTCTTGATAATTGCGGCAGGCGTTTAACGCATTTAAGATTAAGTTACTTCCCGTTAAGTTGCTTCATCAACAGTGGCCAGTGGCATAATCCTGTCCTACTTAGGTAAAAATTTATCATAGATTATTGTTCGGTTGCTTATTCAAAACGCAAAACGCTCATTATGTAATACCGCAATTTAATGGCTCAATTGTAAAACAGGCATATTTTCCTTATAAATAATCATTGTTTAAATATAATTATAAATGATACATAAGACGTAAATAATTAAACCTTATAAGATTTTTATCCACGTACCAATATCTACATAGTTCGCATTTTTTACGCTAGTCGATTTCATATCTCCTTGAGGATTGTATATATGTATTCATTGCATAAATTGGTGTAATACGTGTTTATATAATGTACACTTATAATATTTTTATTTGCTATTCATATCAGACTTCACTTATTAGTCAATATTTATGTAAACGGAAGCAGTAGTAAGTAAATACCTTATCAAAGATTACTGTACGTGTCTACTTTCTTTTTAATATTGCGCTTAGAATAGCTGTAAATAGTATCGTATCACACAATCGATCAATCTAATCAATGCAATCTGAAAAAATTGTCAAGTCCGGTATCCTCCGCTCTTTCGTCTTCAGTTTTGGCAGCTAGACTTTCAAGATCAGGAGTAGCTGCCTCTGCAGTAATCGGATAAGACGCTGCTTCTTCTTGCCCTTCTTCGTTATCCATATTGCTAATAGGAAGCTGGAATAGCATATAACATATTTAATATTTACTTTGCCACTTACAATTAGTTTTGAAACAAATTTGAGAGAGAAAAAAAGATATACTTTTTGATTTCCCGAAGCTTCAGGTCTCGATTGATCGGCTTCCGCTAAGTCCTCGTTATAACCGGGTTTAGCATTAGAAGCGGAAGGGACAGCACTCGCAGAGTCAAGTGAAAATGCTCCCTAACAATATTAGAAATTATAATTTAGAGAAATATTTCTCTGTAATATATTATATTCGAGCTTTTCTACTTTGTTGATATTATTATTTACCGTTATTTCCAAATGTTCTATTAATGGTACTTGAGACGAAGCTGGAGAAGAGGCAGTGTCTACATGAGACGTTGCAACCAGTTCCATCATGGACGCATGATTTTCCAAAGTAAAGGTCGCACCGATATCCGAGTCTTCATCGCTAGACTGACAACTTTCGCTTGGAGTTAAGTCAGGTGCTTCGTTCTGCAACAAATGTTAGTTGATAGCTAATTTAATATTATTCGGAATGATTTATAAAGATACATACTGTACTCTGCAGATCATATACTAACCAATGGATTATTTAATGTTTGTTTGTCCTGTAATGCACGTAACGATCTTAACAAATGAGGTCGTAATCTGTGATCCTCGCTAATGGCCTTAATCTCTCTCAAAATAATTATTAAGTAATCGGGTCGCCTCCTGTTCACTGCGATGAGCGAACTGATTGCCTCCTTCATTTCTAAACTGTTTATTGTAAAATCGAGAACATATTTTTATATATGAATACGTATAAAAACTACATAATAATTGCATTTGAGAAATCTCAAAAAGGATTCAAACCTTGAATTATTAAAAAGATTATCATCGTTCATCGCAGACGGTAATCGGAAAGAACTGTGAGCTTCCTCCCAAAGATTATCGACTTGTTGAGACACCTCATTTGCTATGATATTACTGCGGATAGTAGCATTTTCTCTATCCTGTTGTTGTAAATTTGACAATTGTAAATTTGGCAATTGTAGGTTCAATGAATATTGCGTTTCCGCGCCGATTAATGGTAGAGGTAAGTTGTCAGACCCCTGTTCTCGATTCCGCTTATCTTTTCTAGAAGCAAATAAAAGATATTACATAAAAAGTATATATACTCTAATTGTCAATGTAATTAACTTTATATTGCATACATTAACGAACTGTTAACGCTGCTTCCGCTTGTATTAGTCGTGTTTGCGGAACACGCCGAATTTGCTATAGCCGTCGGAAGATCAGTCATTGTCTTCACATTTCCTGAGAGCAGATTCTGTCGAGAATAACTGAAAAATTAAAAATATATACATAATATTAAGACAAATGTGTGGCGTATATATTTTTGTGTTTAGGCAAAAATTCGCAGATCTCATATTAAGGTCAATTACCAATCGTTAATCAAAAGGTTTATTATAAAATTTTAAAAAAGAACTTAAAACTGCAATTATAATTATATATATATATATATATATATATATATATATATATATGAATCGCAAGAAAAAATGTCAATGTTAACACAATCATTGTCATTACATGCATTAATATTAGTGATCGAAAGATTTACATTGATGATACTATCCAAATCTCAATCCAAAATCATTTACATACCTATGTATTACCTACCAACAATCGTTTTCCTTATTTATTTTCGTTTGTAACCACCGGATTAGGTAATTGAACTTATAATATAGACTATACGTGCTTAATACAGTCTCTTTAAAAAGGGTAATGATAAGAGAGTAAGAAGTATAAGACAGAAAATGTTGCAAAGGTAGATTGTGATGTTTATTACTAAATGAAATGCGATACATTAGATTTACAGAAAAATGGAAAATGGATGCGATCAATCTGGCAACTATGAAATATCATGGACAAATATGGAGTAGAAAAAATATGGAATAGTAATTACAGATCTTCTAATGTTCGCCTATTGTCACTATTGCGTAATTATCAAAATCAGTGATTATTAATAAATTTTATTTTAATAATAATTTTAATAAGAATTTTATTTTAATAATAATTTTAATAACAATTTTATTAATATTCCATATTTATCTGTCTTCCTCTATTACAGTAATCACACTTGAAATCGAATTTAATAACAAGTATATTTTTAGAAAAAATCTCTATAGTCAGGTAAAAATTTAATTATGAAAGAGTAGATATACGCAATAAAATATCTGCCTTTTTCACAAGTCTACCGTTTTACAATGCACAAATATTGAAATTAACTCATTAATAAATCAAAACTAACGAGACACATATTCGTCAACTTATGAGTCAATCTTTTTACCTTCGAAAATTGTCCCAGTAGTTGTTCGCTCTATTACCAGGAGGAACTTGATTGTTCAATTGTTGCTGCTGTTGCTGCTGCGAGTTAGAGCTAACTATCGGAGTATGTGATAATGCCACTGAGGAATTAGGTAGCGACACGAGATTCGGTAAGGATGAACTGGGAGGTAAGGTCGCGTCCAACGTGTCGCCGAGATTGTGGACGCTACGGCTCAGATTAGAATGTTCCTCCGAATTTTCAGCATTGTTGGCGCGTTGCGGAGCCTGATTTTGTGATCGCAGCTGCAGATCGGCAATGGCAGCGCGCATGGATTGCAATTCGCGTTGCTGCGACCACAGAAGCTGACAGCACTGTTGCATCGTCGTACCCATCATTTGCAACTGATGGGCTTGCGAACCCAATAATAATTGCCGATAATACTCGACCGTGGCTGCGACAAAAGAAACACGTTAACTTCTCCCTCTTTTTAAAAATGATTTAAGTGTATCTTCGAGATGACACTTTACCAGTTTGTCCTTGATTAATAGATGGAGGTGGTACAGGGCAGGCCCATAAATTTCCAACAACTCCGCCATTCTCGATAGCAGCGGGTGGACCGATATCTAATAAATTTTCTGACGTAGATACACCGTCTACGCTCTGCTCGTTAGAACCTCCTGCACCTATGCAAAATATGCAAGATAAAGAGTGCTTGATATCATCATTGTCATAGTACATAATAATAATAATTACCTGCAGCGGCAGAAGATGGCCAGATATTTGCAGGTGTGCTGGTATGACTAGCTTGCGAACCGGAGCTCCTTTGACTGTTTTGATCTAACGCCTGAATATCCCGATTCATATTGGAAGGCTGTGTTGGTTCCTATTTATTCGAAAGATATATGTATGTAATAAATGCGTGATTACATAAGAATTACATAAAAAAAATATAAAGTTTGTAAACCTTTCTTATAAGATCTTCGAGTTGACTTCTTTTCGCTTGTTTAGATTGACTCTCCGTACTGGCATTACAACTCTGCTTCTTTTCGTTTGCGCTTAGAGGTACAAGCGCTGGAGGTGGACGAGAGAACGAGCAGTTCGAAGAAGCAGGGTGAGCAGTTGCAGACAATGGTTGTTTCAAACGTTGTTGCAATTCGGCTCGCGTAGTTTGTAGCAAGGCCGATTGTTCTTTAAGCTCTGACGTCAGCGCCTAGAAAATGAGCAAAGTGCTGTAGTGTACATCATATTAAAATTATATTATTGTGAGATTGTCGAGATTACCCGTATATCTGAAATGTTAGACTCGAAACATCGAAGTTTTTGATTGACATCATTGCTTCTCTCAAACGGGACGTTTGCCATATCCTCGGTAATCCCATCTGTTCCATTTTCATCGTGCGCCTCGATATCCTGCTCGGGTTCGGAAGAAGAGTCGATAGAATCGCGAATTTTCGTACTGTCTTCCATTAGAGCCTTTATATGTGCAAGCTGCGCTTTCATCGTCTCCAATTCCGCGGCTTTATCCTTCATTGTGTTTCTTGAACCTTCCGAGCTCTGGACAATTAATACAAATGCGATAACAACGAATGATAAATATAATTTACAAATCACAAATAAGAAAATCTCACAAATATGAAATTTGCGTAATGGTTCCGTATCAAAATAGGGATAAGATTCGAAAAGTTCGATAAAACGATAAGTTAACTAAGAATGTCTTCAGCGGTCATAAAACGTTCGTACACACTGGTATATCGCACAGAACTGTTAGTAAATAACGAAGAATATCAAGCGACAGACATCAGTATTTTCTTAGAAGGGAGTACAGTTAGTTGTAGTCAAGAAAGGACAAAATTGGATGTGACGTATGTATACAATAAAGTATATAAAAATATAAGTTTCATATTTGTGAAGTACGTGTTATCTAAGTGAACTTGTATCATATAAAATAAAAATAAAAACTAACACAACTGCCTCTATCGGACGTCTCTATGGCTTGTAATTCCGCTACAAGATGATCCATTTGTTTCTTCTTTGTCTGTAGTTGCACCAATTTGCCTCGCAATGCCGCAGTTTCCGATTCAAGTTGCTCGACATTAGAAGGACTCGGCAGGGATGCGCGGTTGTCTTCCCACGTAGCGGAATTGGGCGTATTCTGATTCTCCTGTTGCAGAAGCATTTGCTGCGCCTGACGCGCCTTGTTCAATCTTTCTCTGACGCACATCTGCATGTCCGCCAAGTTGGCTTGCTGCTCTTGCAACTGCGCGAGTTTGTTCTGATATTCTTCCATATTCCTCCGTAATTGGATCTCTCTGTTAGCATCGCCGCATTCATCTATTTCTCCATTTTCGCCGTTCTACATATGCGTATGCACAAAATATTATAATTATAAGATATTCAATTTCACAAAATCAATATGTGTGCGTGTGTGTGTGTGTGTGTTTCGATATAACGTTAAAGACTAATAACCTCGTCAGAAATTCCATGATTATGATACTGCTCCAACAATTTGGAGAGCTTGGTCTCACTGTCGTGAAGATCGTCCACCATTCTACTTAACTTTTCGCTCTGAGCTTGTGCGCGCTATAAAATACATTTATTGTAATATACAAATAAAAAGTAATTTAAACACAATCTTCTACATAAAATATAAAATATTTGCGGTACTATTGTGCATAAATGATACTCACAGGATCAGAGGATTGACTAAGAGAGTCTATCATTGTTGCAGTGACTCTGATGTAGTCTCTGATCTGATTTAAACGACTTTCTACTTGGTTTCTATCGGGCTTGAAAAAAAAAATAGAATTACAAATTTTTAAAAAATTATATAATTATAATAAAATTAAAATGACAGAAAAAAACTACAATTTAAAATAGAAATATTTAGATGCGGTAAATACAGGATAGTACCATCTTATTCACATTGGAGGGCTTCGTTCCCTGTAATCGCGACGGTGACTGAGTTCTGGGATCAGAAAATGGTACCATTTTTAGCCAAGGGGTGTAGTCTTCTGTACTGTAATTGCACTGTCTCGCCGAGTTGTGCGATGCTGCGACAAGTAAAATTACAAATTACGACTGAGTACACGACACAAGAGGTAGAATTAAATATATATATACGCTCACCAAAATCAGGTAAGTCTTGGTACGTAGCAAAGTATGAAGAAAGCAGTTGAGAGGAAGCTGATCTCGCGTTGCTGTTCTTCGCTTCCCTCGGTACTCTTGGTTCACGCTCGCATTCACTCGCTACTTGCCAGTCCAGCTGACACTAATATATAAACGTTTTGAGCGTTAAAGTATTGCGGACGTAGAGCGGAAATGGGCTTGTGGGTGTGTTGGAAGAAATGCTCGCAGAGCTCTACTGCGGATTCACCTCCGTGGATATGTATTCTTAGAGTGAGAAACGCCCCACCACTCTACGGCCTATTAATAGACCGAATTCGACACTGCTGAGAGCGGCTTAATAGCGTATCTCTATCGGAGTAGGCTTCGGGCGTCTTCTCCCACTAAATATCATTCAACTTAGAATTCAACTTATTTATAATCATTTCCTTTTTTTCGATCTCTCCATCACAATTATCCTCTCATCGTTACTCATTCATATATAACTCATCGACAACTAAATGTATATATATATATATATATATATATATATATATATATGCTCGATAACTTATAAATAAATTAAATAAAATGTTTAGCGCGTATTAAAAATTATGGGTCTTATTCATTATATAGAGAGAGAGACCACTTGCAATTGTTTTCTGCCTTGAAAGCTCTACAGCGATTATTTTTAATGTAAAATAATTCCACATAAATTCCAAACTTTCTACGCGACGCGAGATCCATCCCACGCTGCCCGATGCTCGCAGGGTGAAACGAGGTCTATTATTATACAGTTCCACATGGGTTTCCAACTTTCCACCGTAAACCGTACGTACAATAATAGACTTCGTTTTACGGCGCAGGCACTGGGCGATATGAGGTGGACCTTACTCGCATTGTGAAACTGTAAAATAACAAACCTCCTTTTGCCCTGCAAGCATCGAACGCTGTAGGATGGACCTCACGTGGACAACCGTATGGAACCATTGCAACGTAATGAATTATATGCGAAACAAAACTAGAACCGTGACTTCAACAATATACGTCAAGATCAAGACCGCTGAAGCTAACTACAATTGGCAGTGACACCCGTACAACGAATAAGATCCAAAATTACAAATTGCACGAAATAAAGCTCAAACAACCCACAATATTAATAACAATATCCTTCCTTCAACCAGCAAAAATAATTAACTAAAATAACATACACATAAAATACAATACTTTGTCTCATTCTCTCTCGATGCGCGTGGACCGCACGTGCATCTCTCAGTCTACCTTGGTCTACCTGAACAAAACAAGGAAAACAAACTCCTGCGAGGAGCAAAGAGCTCCTGATGGATTTTTACCAAGTTATTAAAGTGCGGATAGCCGTAATAAGCCGGGCGGTTCGCGAGCTGCCGATTAGCCGCGGATCGCTCCCGGTTCCTGTCGTTTCTGCGATTGCTCTTCGGCAGGGTGCCCGTGTTGCGGGGGGCTCCGCCTCCGCCGCTGCTTCCGCCGCTGTTTCCACCGCTGCCGCCGCCGCCGCCGCCGTTGATACCGGGCGACATCGTCGTTCCCCTCGCGCGAGGCGTTCTCTCTCCCGAGAGCGCGGGACTATGACCGCGAGACTATACGAGACTTAACCTCACCGCACAGCTGACACCGTCCGCGCGTCGACTCCTGGACTTCCTCGGGGGAAACCGGACGAGAACGGACGCGAGACGTTCTCGCGGGAGGCGAGCGAGAGGAGTCGAAGAACCCTCGGCGACGCGATCCCCACACGGCGTGTTCTTTACCTCGATGACGCGAAATCACGTATACGTCCGGCTTGGTCTTACGTCAAGTCAAAATACTTGGCAGACGATGCCGAAAGAATCGGGAATATGTTATAAATAGAAACGTCCGTGCATCGACGTGACTCGTTGCGATATATCGAGAGACACGTCGGCTTGTATCCTGGCGGTATCCCGGACGACGTTGATCAGTTGCGTTTTCCTAACGCGCCGACACTGCGGCCATTTTTAAATCTCCCTCGACGCTCTATAGAGGGTGACTATATTTATTTGATCAAACGCCGATTACAAAGTCAATCGGCAATTAGCTCGTCAAAAGTATAAACTTGCGCAACTTTGTTAAAGTAGATAGAATTATTAATTCTTTATTGACTAATAGTTTGGGACCAATTAAAAATATCAAGAAGGCTTTGGCAGGAATGAAAAATGAAAGAAAAGAGAGAGGGGTTTAAAAAATGTTTATATACGTGCGAGTTTTTGTTTCGGAAATATTTTCTCAGAAGTTTTCTAAGAATTTCTCATATTTTAGTTAGAATTATGAGAAATTCTGAAAAATCTATGTAAAATTTATCAGATACTTTTAGAAATATAATTGGATGAAGATTTTCAGAATATTTTAACACATAATTATTAAATATCTATCTTATTTTAGGCAGAAAGTGTCGCTGGGTGCAGATGGAGTTACAAGATGACCCAATAAGCACCAAGCATCGATCCAGTTACATTACATCTTCTCACTCAATTCTACTCAATATAACGTAGCTACACGGAGATAATTTTCTTTTAAACCCTGAAATCATGGTAGTGTTGTGGGACAACACGTACCACCAAGAATTTTATGTGTGCGAGGTGCGAGCTATTCTGATTAATATCTACCACAATAAAAAATATTGATATCTATTACATTAAAATATAAAATATGTTTGATTAATTTTACTAAAATCTAGGAAATTTTAATAATTTTTCAAAATTTATCAATCTGCTTGGTAATTTTTATTTCACGTTGTTTGTGTGAAATGTCTTTTGTTATATTTTAAAATTTTCTTGGTTGCCGTGTGTGTTGTCCTAAGTTTGTAGTGAATATAAGGGTAAAATATAACAAAAAATTCTCCGTGTATGCATTATACAAGTTGCATTTACATTGTTGGGCGAGAAATTATAACGTGTAAGAGGAAATTATCAGATATGTAACTGCAGTACTGATGCTCGGTGTGGCTCGGTGTTCAACTGAGGAGCACGCGCGATTCCCGCGCTCCCGCGATGCGATCGATCGACAGCTGCTGCCAGCTGGTGCGCGCGAGCGGGAAGCGGGAGGCGGGAGGCAATTCAGGGCAATGCATATCATCGACGATGCGTTTCCCGCCTATGGCATCCGCGAGGAGTTTAATAATAAATGCTCGTGTCCCTCGCGCGCGGCATCGCGCGCCGCGGTCTTTACGGGCGTCTTTACGCCGCGGTATCTAGTCCGCGGGACTAAACTTAGGACAGTCGTCACAGAGTCTACGTCGGGCCATCGTCGACAACGCCTATTACGACGAGCGGCACTCGGCTCGCAGAGACGCAAACTCGCGCGACTCGCGAGTCTCGCGACTCGCGACTCCCGCGCGAGTTCGCCCGCCAGGCACTCCAGGCAGTTGGCCGCGAATCACGCGACCGCGTCGGAGGCGTCGTGTGTCACCGACTGTCACCGCGGCGAGATTCGAACGAGAGGAGAGAGAGAGAGAGAGAGAGAGAGAGAAAAGGGCGCGAGAGGAACCGGAGAAGCGTCCATTCGTCGGAGTATTCGTTCGTCGTCTTCGTTGACGTCAATCTCCCGGTCCGGTCCGTCGCCCGCTGTCAATCGCGAGTATCGGACGCGGCGTTTCTCGCGTTCCTCCCCATGCGGCCGCGAGGCTGCGGCCCGCGCGCCCACGCTCGCGCTCGCGTGCGGCGCGCGTGCGAGCGTGACAACGGCAACGGCGGCGACGGCGACGACGAGCCACGCTTCCTTCCCCGGAGTTACGCGTGGATTTATCTCCCGACAGTCCCGACGGCGGTGAGATGCCGACGAGCGTCTGGCGGCACGCGTGCGACGGCATAGGAAAATGCGGATACCGATACGCGACCTCACACGACGGGCGGCACGGGTGAGTTGAGTGTTGAGTGTTTTGTTTTCTTCGTCCTGTCTCTCTCTCTCTCTCTCTCTCTCTCTCTCTCTCTCTCTCTCTTTCTCTCTGTCTCACTCTCTCTTCCCCATAGCATGCGTGTGTCGCGTTGCATCGCGTTTGAGGTTAGAACGCGGGAGATGTCAAGCGCAGGGCGAAGGGCGAAGGGCGGTCTACCGAGGGAGAGCCGAAAGGATGACTTAAAACTCCGACTAAACTCCTACTTAACTCCGATTAACTCGCCGAGCGACGCTCGCCCCGTTTCGTCGCGGGGCGGGATTGTTAATTTTTTTTTTTCTGTCCCCGACACGTGAAAAGAGAGATTAGCGATCGGTGATCGTGACGGATTATATCGAAATGTCACGGGCAGTTCTGCCGGTCGAATAATAATCGCGCGTTCGATCGAAGTTGTCCTGAATCAGCGACGGCGGCCTTGACGCGAGCGAAGGCGATTTCCTGTCCCTTTTGCGAGGTAAAAACGAGGACGTTCCTTAAACATAACTTTTAGATCGTAAAACTTGAGGTTGCGGTTTTTATTTGGATAACAGTTATTTTCCGGGCATTGTGATGAGGGATCCCGTTAACAGGATCATGTCGTTTTTTTCTTTTTTATTTGCCCGCTGCGGATGAGCACGTGTGAGCCAACAAATAATATAAATACTCGTCCCGCTAAATATTTATCAGATTATCCTTGACATTTCTCGCGACGCTGTATAATGACTATTTCTACAAATTAACTCACTTTTCATTTTTTTTTTTTAATTCGTGGAACTACACTGTTAAATATTAATAAAAGACGAAATTTAAACCGATACTTCGAATTAAATAACAAAAACAGTATTATTTTGACTGCATTAGATTTAGTTAAATTAACATTGTTTTAGTTATAAAATTAACGATATATTGAGTAGGAGCAGTATAGTGATCTATACCTATAAGGCACAGTTTCACAAAAGTGTCGGTTAACTTTTAACCTTACTTAGATTTAACTCACTCTTCGTCTCTTTCTAAAAGAGGGACGTTAGAAGGAGACAAAGAGTGAGTTAATCTAAGGTTAAAAATTAACCGACACTTGTGTGAAACTGAGCGCAAGAGTAATTAAAAATATAACTTGACACCATGTGAATTTAACAATGTACAAAAATCTAAAAAGTAAGTCAAACCGAGATTAAAGTTATATAGAAATAAAGTTGATATAGAAATGGATATAAAACGACTTATATCTCTTTCTACCAATGTAGATTAACTTCAATTTACTTTTCATCTTTTTCTAGTTATTAACATTAGAGAAAGATGAGCCACAAGATCAAAGTTAATCTAGATACTCTCATTGGTAGAAACGGGATATTATACGTGTCCAAAAGCATCACGAGTAGATCTCGTGTTATGCGCAATTTGTATATGGTACTGAGAGCGAGCCTTCGTTACGAGAAACGCGTTTCTTCGCTTCCTCTTCCGGCACTTTTAATAACTCGTACGTACACATAGCAAACACGTTAACGCGCGTCAGCTGATTGTATACACGGTGTCCCCAAACTACCGCGCGTCCATTGCCAGGTGAACGTTGGAGAGGTTTTCAACTCGACCCCTTCGAGAATTTTTAAGAAATCAAACTTTTTAAGAATTTTTTAAGATAATTTTCTCCCACGGTTAACGTTAACTCGGGAATAAAATCCCGTACGCGGCAAGAAGCGCAAGACAGTAAGAATTAGCCCAATTTGGCAAAATGCACTCGGTAATTCTCGGTGATGATAGGGGGCGACTTCGATCGAAGTCCAATTAACTTACAATTAGGCGCGGCGATTAATTTAACCGACGGAATGCTTGCGGTATAATTTTAAACTGCTTGCTTCGTATATGAAATAGCACGACTAGAATTTATAATTGTATCTACAAAATACTATGGACGTTACTTAATAATAAATCCCGTAATAAATAAATAAATAAATAAGTAAATTAATTAATCGGGGAGTTTGGTCAAAGCCATCCTTGCGTCCGTTTCCACCAATGTAGGATTAACTTTAATCTCGGTTTAACTTTTTATTTTTTTCCAATTCTTAGAACTAAATGAAGGTAAAAAGCAAGTTAAACCGCAGGTTAAAGTTGATCTGCGTTGAAGTGAAATGGATTCGACATTGGAAAGTTGATCTCCGATTCTCCTCGATTATCTTATGAACGACCGAACGATTGAAAATAGCCGCTGGGACGCTTCCTCGCGCGACCGCGCAAGCATTTGCAACGGTTAGATCTCGCGATCGACGATTGAATTGTCTCGCGAAAACCTCGAGCGATAAATTTGCCGATAAATTTATCAGGCACCGTTCGACATTGTCGCACATTGTCGCGAACAAGGGCGTCGGAACTGAGGAGAAGAGATATCTCTATCGCGAGTGTGTCCCGCCGGCAGTTTCGCACCGCGCCGGGACATTCATGGAATTTCCGCGCGACTTTCCAAAGCGCAACTGCCAGCGGCAACTGCGGCTACCTACTTGTTGCATAATGCATCGATCTCCCTGACCCGGCCAAGTGGCACCGTCTTTGTGGGAGCGCAGCACGAGGCGCGCTTAAATTCCACGCGATATTGATGCCATCGAGGATGCTATTTACGCCGTTCGCGAGTAAGCATATCGAACAACCTCCCACCGAAATATCGGGCATCCAAGTCAACCACTCGATTCTCCTGACACGTGAGAAATTAAGGCCGTTGCACGTAACAAAGTTTTAGTCATACGCGTAAGGCCGTAAGAAAATAGACCACGCACAGTCGCGTATTCTCCTTGAGCTCGAAGAATAATCGAGCGTGCGTGGTCTATTTTCTTACGGCCTTACGATTATGACTATAAAACTTTGTTACGTGTGCAATGGCCTTTAGTCCCCATCTACAATAGGTGCTTTAAGCCCTATATAGTCTTTGTTTTAGAGAGATATTACATAGGTTCTAAGCCTTCAAGCCCTAAGCTTTTAAAGATGGGAGTTGGCCAACTCGCTTCGGGCTCGGAGCTTGGGGCTTGGAGCAGCGCGAGGAACGCTCGAGGCCAGAAATACGTCACAGTTTAGAGCATAAAACATAAGGCTTAGGGGTTAAAACGCTTATTGTAGATGGGCACTCAGCGTTTACGCGACGCGGTCGACGAATATCGCAAATATCTCGCAATTATTACGAGCGTCTCAGATTCGCGATCTGCGACGAGTCACTGATGAGACAGGCGTTTCTCCTTGCTGTGGACATCACCAGTTTTTAGGTTTGTTTGAACGGAGACGAGCGCGAATTAGGCTTCGCTTGTGCAAACACGGACCCTTTTTCTTTTTCCCTAGCGCGACGTATCGGTAGATACCTTTTCGCGGACGTAGCGTGACCCGCGTGCATAAACGACGCGTATGGAATCGCGCCGGCATTGTTTCTTCCATTCAGAAAGCCCGAACCCGCGGCCTTGCGGCAGTAACTACGCTCCGGATGATCGATAAAATAACCGCCGTGTTAAATCCGGAACGCCGACTGCGACCATGTGCCGCCTTCCGCGCGCGCGAAATTATAATTCCCGCAGAAAAGTCTGAGCGGATTGTGTTTATCGCAGTCGAGATAAAGACGCGGCTGGCAACGCGTCGTTAAAAAAAAAAAATTAAACGATAATCCTCTGTTCTCGAGATAATCACGAAGGAGCGCTTCCGTTCGTGATCGTAAATTCGTTGTGGAGAGATTAACCCTTCATTCGCTATCTGCTCGAGATCTTTTTTGTTTTCCCGTTATTTGTGGAACTCCACTGTCACGTGAGATTAGAAACTTCGTTGAAATGCTTTCAGGAGTCGCTCGGTGTCGCGTTTCCCGTCTCGAGTAGCTTGAGAACTTTTATCTACTTGGTTTCGCGTTTCCGTTAAACGCTTGGCAAATTAATGTCTACATATACACTAGGTATTGGATTATATTTCGCTTTTTGTCTCCTCTATCGTATAGCTTGATTTCCTGATTCGAATGATTATTGCGTTATCTTAATTGTACGTAAATATATACGATTTTGATCTCGTATATTGTCCCAGAGCGCAGAATTTCGCTCGAGAGTTCGCTCATCTACCCTAATTAAAATGTCCCATATACACTCATGTGGCAATTAACTGACTGCTGCGCTGTTGAATTAATTAGCATCCCCTTTGTTACCCTGTCCACGGGGGTGTTTTTAATATCCATGCAACGGGGGTGGAGCCTCTCCTCTTTGCGTGATCAGCCCCAGCTTTTCATTCTACACGTCTTAATTTCGTACGTTTATTTTCGTGAAGAATGGGAGCGGCCGTTATGACATGTTCCGTGAATTCGTGCCGATGTCACGGTTATCTATATCCGCTTTTTCCTTCGTGGCAAATGTGGGTGGAAACGGTAATTGAAGGGTTTGACGAAAAGAAAATAAATGTGTCGCGAGCAAATTAACTTTTCTCGTATAGAGTCAGGCGTATGCACGGGCGTACATAAATAAATAAAGGAATACGGACGAATTAATCGTGACGTTATCAATTTGCCTCGGAGAATTTATTAGCGAAATTTTCTGAGAAATTTAAATTTCCAGAGCGGCGCGTTGAATATTTCCCCGACTAATGCAGTTCGAAGTTACATAAGTAAGTCCTCTAATTATTTAACTTTTCTCGTAGAGCCAGACGTACAAAAATAAATAAAGAAATGCGGACGAATTAATCGTGATGTTATTAATTTGTCTCAGAGAATTTATTTGCGAAATCTATACGTTTCGAGAGCAGTGCGTTGAATATTTCCCGACTAATGCAGTTCGAAGTTACATAAGTAAGTCCTCTATAATTATTTAAGTTTTCTCGTAGAGTCAGACGTACAAAAATAAATAAAGAAATGCGGACGAATTAATTGCGATGTTATTAATTTGTCTCAGATAATTTATTTGCGAAATCTATACGTTTCGAGAGCAGTGCGTTGAATATTTCCCGATTAATGCAGTTTGAAGTTACATAAAGTATCCTTAATTATTTAACTTTTCTCGTAGAGTCTCAGGCGTACACAAATAAGTAAGGAAATACGGACGAATTAATCGTGACGTTATTATAATTTGCCTCGGAGAATTTATTTGTCAAGTTTTCTGCGAAATTTAAATTTCCAGAGCAGCGCGTTGAATATTTCCCGATAGGGGATCCTAAAGTGAAGGCTGAACTTTTTTCCTCGACGTCGGTAATGTCAACATTTCTAATCCTGTTTTCTATGTCATATATCTATATCTGTTCTTGTCTAACGAGAGCAGGCATCTGTCCTTGTTTCGCGTGCTGCGCCATCTCTCGCTACGCGCAATGTCAACCTGAATGTGCTTTTGCACGTATAAAAGTTTATTTAAACTAATCTTTTTTTCTAGGCTTTCAATCTTAGATCTAATTGCACGATATTGTTCTTAAACGTTGTCCCTAGGTCATGCCGGTCTAATTTTGTGGATATTTATCGTGGAATTTTTGTACAAAGCAACGATTGTCGTCACGTGTACCAAAAATTAACAAAAATATTAATTTTTTCTCGTTTTCGATATAACGTCGACCACCATGACCTAGATTTTGATGCGTACTTTACGTCTAGACAAGACGTTTGCCGTTCTATAAAGCCACGTAAAAAAGCGTAGCGCTAAGAAAAAAAGCCGGTATTACAGACGGCTTTAGGATCCCCTTAATGCAGTTTGGAGTTGAGCATCCTCAATTATTTTCTCAATCGAGCGCGCACGATATGTCGCGAGAGTTTGCAAGTGGCGATCGGCGCGGGCTTCGGTGCTCTGAATTCGATTTCCTGCACACCTACACGGATGAATTGTTCGATGTTTAAGACATTGCAGAATTAAATCCGGCTTCGTTCACGGCGGCATCTCGCTCGGTGTTGCCCCACGTGTTCAACCCCCGTTCGTCGAGTAATCGAGTTGGCCAATTGAAATGTTTCACGAGTGCCAGAAGCACGCTTTATCGGGATTTCGACACGCGCGATTAAAGTTCATTTACAACAGCAGAGTACGCTCGTCATTGAGAAGCGAGAAAATGTGAATTTCAAACGGTCAATCTGTCGGGAAAAACCAGCAGAGATGCAGAGTTACGAGCACGTGATTTTCGAGATTATAACTGAGCAAATATCAGTGCAATTCGCAGTGCCCTGATTATTTTTATTAGATTGTTGTAAATAAAATGGCGGTTTTTTATTTTTTATTTTTTTTTAACATCAAGACGGCTTTTCGAAAGAAAATTTGAAAGAGACGGCGATTGCTTCTCATTCTCCAGATTTCTATCAGAAGGGATTTGAAAGAAGTGCATCGAAGATGAAGACTTTTGATTAAGAAAGTATGTATTAGGTTTGTAATATAGAGGTAAATGTTTCAAATAAAAAATCGAAAACTGTCATTTCACTTGCAACAATCTAATAATATACGATCGAACAATATATCGTAGAAACTGGATCACTCCTAAAAATCACTTATTTAACAGCGTCGATCTCGCGCGTAAACGACGTCGGTGTCCCGTTCGCTCTCCGATCAACTCCGCGCAGTACGCGGTTTTTCCGCGCATTCTTCCAAGTATATAACACAGCCGATAATCATCAGGCCGGACGTGATCCCGATGCCAACAATTGCTCTTCATTAGCCGGCCGCGGAGAGACGGCCGAAGGGATAAAACCAGCGAGACAGGAAGGCGATTGTGCCGGCGAACTTGTGTGTGGTTTTACGGGGTGCGGCCTGGCGCCGCGCCGTGGATATACTTGACCCAAATGTTCGATAAAAGCCTCCTCCCCGGCGGAATCGCCACGCGGAATGTCGAAAAGCCCGTCCGGCGTGTGCACGCACGAATTTCGTCCGTGACGAACACGACGCGGCGCCGACGACGACGGTGTACCGCGAGTTCGTGTCACGCGAGCCTCGAAGCCGTTGGATTTAGATTCCGCGCGGACCGCTCGGGAATAACGCGCGAGTTGGTAAAGACGTGTGTGTTGCGCGACGACGGCGTCGGCGGTGACGGGCGCCTTACATAATCGTCGCAGAAGTTTCGTAAGTTGGTTACGGCTGCCGTGTGTTGTCACCGCGTGCTTCTGTCGAGTCCCAAGACAAATCTGCACTTCGCGCCTTGCCGCGCGGCATGCCTTCGATTTTCTATCCTCCGGTATACACATATCGCCTCTTCGTTCCACCGAAAGCCGGGTCGTATGCGCGGTCTTCGTGAGATAAGAAGTTCGCTTCAAGTTTTTCAATCCAGGGCGACGCTGCGCGTCCATTCTCCTCGGCCAGATTTCGACCAGATCTCTTTTCGAACGGTCTGCAGATATATAAATCGAAAGAATTTAATAAGCTATCGTGATGCAAGAGCTATGTTAATTGATTTTATTTCGTAACGATATAGAAATTACGGTTTCCGTAGGACGTCGGTCGTAAATTCGCGGCGGAACCGTCGATATATCTAAGTAACGATCACACTCGTCCGCTGGAGTGGCTGGAGTATAGCGACTCTTTGCGCTAGATCAATTTCGCCCTGCCAGCCCCTCTGATAATGGCAAAGGTCGCGCGGCCTCATTTCGTGGAAGGGTGTGGCGTTACGTGCGAGCTATCGATGGATTCGCATCATTATCATTCGCAAACATCACGTGCACGTATAGACGTGCACACACCTTCCCGCGAGCGTAATCAATGCTTGTATATACGTGACCAAGTTGACAGGCGCGCCTTCGTGTTATCATCCCGTTCGAGTAAAAGGAAGATTTTGTTTGATCCTATAGCCGAGCAATTGATAGCCGAAAAAGTCGCTTGCGGAATATTCGAATTTCGTGCGAGAAACTTCGTTGAAGCTGTCGGTATGACTCGCGCGCGACACATTCGTAAAAGATTATTTAAACGGCAGTGTTCAATAATACGCGGCTAGAGTATCCTGGAGACCAGCTATTATACGTTTTACACGTCGCGTTCATCGTGTCACGCTAATTATGTCGGCGCTTATTAGCCGTGCCGTGCCGGAAGCGCGGGAGTATATGGTAATTTGCGATCGCGCTCGTCCGATAGACTCGCGCGGCGAAGACAATAACGTCTGCTGCGTCGTCGCTGTTTTTTGCGCATCGACGGAAACGGGGCGTGAAAAGGGCACCACTCCGGGGAGCCGACATTTCCGACGACGACGGCGACGATGTTCGTCGCGGAGCGTGACGCTCTTTTCGACGTGCCAGGGATATACGAGGGTCTCAATGATCCGCTTGTTCCCCCGGCGAATAAAGGGCATTCATTCTTTTATAATGCATCCGAGAACCAGAGGTCGAAATGACGCACGGACCGCACGCGCTCCGCTCTGTCTCATTATCAACTCGATAAAATTCAATTATTCAACGCCTCTTTACCGCTGACGATTCTGGCGATCTACGATGGCCTTGTCACGGAGAAACTATCGTCGATACTATCGACCATTTTGCACTCTATCATCACGCTTTTCCTCGCCGTCGCATATATCGTGTTTGCGTTATTGATGCCTGGCGTCTCTGCGGGAATTGTCGCAGGCCCTTGGCAAAGCAACACGTATATACACATATCAATCTAATTTTTCCTCCACGTGGAAAGAACGGTTTTGCTGAAGTATATAAAAATTTAGCCAAATCTGAAAATAATTTCGTTGCCACCATTAAAATAATTATATATAACACTCAAACCGATTGCTAAAATGTCAAAAATTTTTACAGCATTATCATCGTATATACTTTCAGCGACCTACTATATAATTATTTTGATGGTCCGACAAAATTATTTTCAGATCTGTATGTAGCTAAATTTTTATACTTTAGCAAAACCGTTTTTTTCGTGCAGTACGCTATCATTATACCGTGTTAAATTTTAACACGCGATGAGAATAATGTACTCGTAGACATAACTTTATGTCTTATAAATGTGCAATTTGTAAGAATGGTCGTTCGATGCTTAATGAGGTAATAAATCGAGGCTATATTTAGGCGTGATACAACGAAGAAACAGTTTGTAAGATTTATTTATGAAGTAATATCCTGAACGTCCGTTTTACTTATTAAAGGCATCGATTCGGAAGGGCGCAAGAGATTAATGAAATTGTACGACTCGTACGGCGATCAATGAAATTTCAAGATAATAGATTAAAGGCTTATATCACGCGATCGATGCTTCTATCAGACGGGTGTCATTAAAGTCGCGCTCAATTCACGTAATAGAAAAATAATTAAAAACCCCGCGGTGTCCGACTCCGGAAATCAATGACTTTGGAAATCAATCTTCTTAGCGAATTCGTTATTATAGCGTATAATTATATAGCCGTTTTGTTCTTAGGATATTCCAAGAAAATCTTGCGCTTTCTCTTTCGAATAAATAAAAATAATCTTTTCTTAAAAAGAAGGCATGTAACGCAATCATAAAAGCAAATAATTAAATTTCGAAGTTGTAAACTTTTTTGTAAGCAATAAGAAAAAATTATGAACTTTTTAAACAATGACAAAAAATTGCTCTGATCAAAGTACACGTTCAGTAAATTTCTCATATTGGGGGAAAAACACATCTTTGTGAGGCATAAATTATGTTTTACCAATGTAGATCAATTTTAATTTCGGTAACTTACTCTTACTATTCTTTTCTAACTTTTAAAATTAGAAAAAGATGAAAGATAAATTAAACCGAGATTAAAGTTAAATAATTTGCATTGATAGAAATTAGAAATGGACATTAGTCAATTTTATTATTTTTCTGAAAAAAAGTTACTTTACGAGGAACGACTTTTTTTTTTATTACTCCACCTAGACAAGATACGATCAGTGAGGAACGACCTTCCCAATCGAAGGCTCGTCTTATCGAAGACAGTCGCGCGGGATAATCATCGTGACAGTCTTGGTAAGACCGCACGAATGGGCGGTCAGGCAAGCGCCATAGAAATCTCGATCTTATCAAGTCGAAACACTTCGTGTCTTGCGTTATCGATCGTTTCGCTTGCTCCTATTGGCCGTGCCTCGCCGCTATCACGTTGGATTTCTCACAGTGACTCCTGGACGTTCCTCGGGGAAAAAAGCGCTCCTGGCCGCCGTCGTCACCCCCCGGTATCATTTGCACGATGAACGTCCGACGTTTGCAATGTCGTTAACATAACTCCTGTAGACGCCCACGATCGGCAGAAATTCGCGGAAAGCGTCGAATGCGACGCGGTTCGTGAGTGCAGTTTTGCTCGCGGTGTCGACCAGTGCGCGCGCCGAAAGTCGCTCGTTTTTTTCTATTCAGTGATAAGTGAAAACGTGCCTTTTTCCTGATTGTGATAGAAGTGTCTCCTCCGCAAAAAAAAAAACAAAACTTTGTTGAATATTTATCACAAACGTGTGCCCTGCAGTTATTAACGCTTGGATTTAAATGGACTTTAATAGATTTCAATGGATGTTAATGGATTTGTAGTTGACTTCTTATTTCCGAGTTGCATTCATATTGCGGATAAAATTAAAGAAGTGTGCAGTCAATATTCTTCTTTCTTACTAGTATTCTTTAAAAAATTAATTAAAAGAAATTAAAAGAATAAAATTACTTTTTTACACACGTGAGAAAAAAGTGCCTTAACTAATAAATATCAATTTTTATGAAGTTTTCAATGGCGATTTTATGTTCCAAAAGAGTAGAGAAGGAGTCTCCCTTTCCACAAGCTCAAAGTTTAGCAATCTTCCAGATAAAAGTAGAAACTTGGTCTGACAACTTCCGCGTTTTTACTACTGGACGATAATCGCTTCTTGATTCGCGTAAGTGCATTGTTCGCGCAAGAGTCTTCCATATCCACGCCGAGCTTCTGCGAAAAGGGAAATAAAGATATTAAATTCATTCTCCTCGGAAGTCTATCTTTCATCTATTCCTTATCACTTCCACGATACGATATCGAAGTGATTCGAGTGCGGTGATTACCCGAAGCCTACATTCGTGTACACTTCATGCACTATGTACACACATATGGTTGTTGTCAAGGTGTGCGCGAGATATTTAATAAGAGACAGATATTGCGTGGCTTTTTCTCTGAAAATATTTTTGGACGATGAAATACTGGCCCAGTCAGTCGTGCATCAACGATAAGGCGAGGCGGTAATAAGTACGACGGGTCGAACCGATCGAGGCTTCAAAACGGGGTTCAGAAATAAGCCTCGGACGACACGTTTAATAGTAGTGAGTATCGCACGATTACAACGATAACGACTTGTAATCCGATAGCGAGCGATTCATTGTATCTGCCGGCAAGTAATCGCTCATGAGCGAATCTACTAAGAATGTATGCTGCAAATTTACATAATGCGCAAAGTACAGTCAGCGATATACACAAGCGGTTAAAAACGGTTAAAAATACGCCCGTTGAAACATTTATCTGTCCAAACAAACTCGAAATTCATTGAAAAATACATTTTTTAATTTATTTAAGTGTTTCTTCAACGGGGGAGGGGCCCAGTACATTTGCTTCTGTTATTCAATTGTTCGAGAAGAGTTTAGATAATCGACCGAGTTATTATCATGCTTCTCACGCGCGTCAGCGAAACGAGTAATTGTAATCTCGCGCAGCGACCGGCTCGTCAGCAGAGAAACATGAGCCAGTATTCGTAGTCGGTTCGCAGTAAAAAATAATACGTAATTTGATCATTTTTTACATGTCCCAGAAAGTCCACTTTAAATTTTAAGTTGAAATGACTCATTCATCGTGTGTTACTTGTTGACAAATAATTAGAAATGTTAATTAATTGACATTATATTAGTTATATCAACATTATAATAAATTTCAAGTTATATCAACACATGATATTAATTATTTTACAGATTTTACTTGAATTGTGTGCAATAGAAATATTTAATTTCAGTAAATTTAATTATTTTGTGTGTCAAAGTTTACGATTGTTTGAAAATTTACTTTAATTTTTGTTTATGTGTTAAAGTAACTTTAAGACGTGTTGATTTTTCAAAGTAATTGTGTTAAAAGAATCAAAATAATATTTAATTTCTAAATAACATATATAAAGTGTTGTTATCGCGTTGACATAAATGTAACACGTGAAAATGTTAAGAAAATAATAACATGGCTGTCGTACGTTAATTTTACATTGAAATAATAGTCAAATTTTGGTAACACAAGAAAATTTTAACATGTGGACCGCTACGTACACACGATTTTTTACTGCGTTCTTATATTTAAGACCGTCTTAAGTACAATCTTAAGATGTCATTTTTTAACCAATCACAGAGCCGTATTAGCATCTAAGCCATCTAAGGTATTATACTTAAGTCGGTCTTGAAATAAGAACCGACTATGAATACCGGCCATAGTCTTTGTCAACTTCGCGGCTTTTTCGCTCCCTGATGTTTAATTCCATTTTTATTCTTCACGCACATATGTCGGTCGATGAGCGTCGATTCGTTTGATATATGCCGTGTATTTAATGCAATCAGCGGTTGCGCGGAGGAGACGCACGTGCGTGACACATGCAATACGTGACCTCCGGTGTCGTTTTTTCAATTTCAACACACGTAAAGTTGCGTACGAAGTGTACCTCCGTCTTGGCAGAACAAGCCTTACGTAACATTTTCCATATCTGAAGATTCGTTCGATTTCGTCATCATTATTATGAGAAAAAAATATATATTATACGCGGAAACGTACGCGCGATTAACATTTCCGGATTCGAGTAAACGATCGCGAACGAATACGAACAACTTGCTTCGATGCGTATAATAGCCTCGCGAAGCTGTTCGTTCGTGTTTGTTCGCGCTCATTCGCTTTGGTCTGAATGTGCTTTGTTCGTCATTGAAAAGCAAGCTCGCGTTCTTGAAGTGGATACGTCACTTGTCTTACGGATTCATTAACGAGACTACCTTAATGGCGAGGCCACCTTAATTAATACATATCTCGTTACTCATTCACCGTTAAAGATACTCCTTATGAGCTGCGTCCCGTTAGAACGATCGGTTTACATTCTCGCAGTGTTACGGAAATTAAATATGCATATATTTGTATACCCTCATAAGTTATCTGCATCAATGCGGCTTCCAATGCGCGGGCGCTTGCAATATTATAGTCGAGTTTACCATCGGACATGAGTCATCGACGTCGTGTGTCACTCGTATTGTCAACTGTAATTCTACGGCAAACCTAATACTCAACCTATCTCCGCGTTTATTGCTTAAGTCAAACAAATAAAGTTGTTAAAAACTAATGCGACGAACATCGCAAGTTAAACGGCACAGTGTTGGTTCAACTCTACTTTTATTTCGCAATTGAATATTCTGATGAAAGTCTAATATTTTTCTTTTTTATATAATATTATAATATTTTATATGATATATATTTATGAAGTCTTTATATATTCTCTATATATTTTTCTCTATATATTCTCTCTATATATTTTAGAGTCTCTGTATATTCAATCGAACATATATAACATTCTAAAAGACATTCCAATTTATTTCATTCCAAATTCGTTCTGTCACGCGAAGAAGACACGTCGAAAATGAGAATGTAAACATCTTGGAAATTCCCAATCCAAAAATAGAAGATGTCTCAACCAGAAGAATTAACGCTCATCGCTTGTTGTCCTATAGAAATCAGACATATCGGAGTTATGTCAAAAGAACTCGAATATTTATAGACTTTTTGTCCAACTGCGTGACTCAACAATTTCGCTCGGAGCCTCGCCAATTCCGACTAATTCAGGGAAACGAATAAATCAGGTCACCAAGGCTCAATCTGCAGTTTTACCTTGCCGGGGCGGAGTTTCTTGGAAGGCAACTTATGCGACGTCGTACGTGACGCGCGCACAACGAAACAATCGCGGGTGAATGAACCGTGACGTATTTACATCGTGAGAGATTGGCGAGTACGATTCTTTTCAGGGTCGTCGGATAGCCTATAGATACGTACCATTGTTGCCTGTGTACGGTTACGATTTTCGCGTGATACGCAATATGTGTATCACTGCGAAGCAATGCCGTCATTGCGTCTTTAATTAGGCGCGATCCAAGTCTCCGATTGCATTGTAACGGGTTTGTAAACACCTCGGAGAATATGCGAGGGATATTAGGATAACTAATAGGATAAATATTAGAGTAAATGTATGTATGAAAATCGATGAACAACCGGTTAAGGAACTAGAGCAATTCATAAGGACGAGTCTTTGAAATGGATTCAGGATCAGTTCCTTTTTTTTTTTTTTTTCATTCGCGTCATTTCTTTTCTACCATCGAAATCGGTGCGAATCGACTGCCCCCTTGACCACTAGTTACGTATCACGTATATTCTCGCATCGGCGAGGTGAAAGGTCACGAGAGTAAATCGATCGCGTCGTCGATTTTATTGCAGGCGCCGGCACAGTCAATGCAACCAGCCAGGAGGAACCCCCGGGTTCCCAGTCCTGAGCCGTTGCGGCCGTTCACCCCGCCGGACCTCTCTTCCATACCCCATATGGACGGCACACCCCTGCACAACGGCAGCGGCAACAACAACGGCGGCAACGGCAACAGCGGTAACGCGTCACCGGCGGTCAACCGGGCGAACGACGGCGCACAACAGGAATCCACCGGGCCGTTCATCGTCGGCAGTCCCATTGATCTCGGGGATATCGATAATGTCGACAATATCGGTTTCCGTCTGGACCCCGTTAGACGCAGCAGCAGACGGAGAGCGCGGGAGCACATCGAGCTCCAGGAGACCGGCTCGCCGGATTCCGATGGTGAGTAAATTAATTCGTGAATTAATAATAATTCTAATTGGCACGCCCTACATTGTTAAATGTTGAAGGACGAAATTTAAACCAATATACCTTGAGTTAAATAACGTTTTGTTATTTATTTCTACCGTGTCCGTTGAAATTTATTATTTTAACACTGAAACTTATATTTATTTCAATTTTATTGGTTTAGTGTTAAATTACGACATATTGCGCAGGAGTAGTGGCGACCTATAGGTCGCCTATAAGAATGGTTAGAAATGACTCAAATTAAGTCTAATTTGACATTACAGATTTAACAGTGCACATAGATAATCCCTAATCGAACAGTAGTTCAAGTGAAGTTCGCTTTAAGGGGGGAACCTGAATTAGAACGCTAAAAAGAGCATAATTTTTGCAATTTTTTTTCTCGGCTCCAATTAAATTTAGCAATTTTTTTAAAACAATTAAGTTGAAAATTTTTGGCAAAAATCGTAACTTTTTTTTTTTAAAGTTTTACAATTAGTTTAATTTTCGATATTATAAATTTTTTTTAGGTTTACATAGAAGAGAATGCAATTATGTAACTAAAAAATCTTGGATCAAGTCGAGTAGTCAAATAGATTTTTCCCTATCTTGTACGAGAATTCGAAAAACGTTGTTGTAGATATTATTGACCATTTTTAATACTAAAAATCAATATTTTTGGTTAATGTCAAAATGTGTGATAAAACACCCCAAAAGTTTCGAAAAGATTCGTTTTATTGGAGCCGAGAAAAAAATTGCAAAAACTATGCTTTTTTTAGCGTTCTAATTCAGGTTCTCCCCTTAAAAGGCAAGTAAAAGTTCCGCTAATGATGTCTGCAGTCGGTAGCTAATATACTGGCAATCAGTGCCCTCGAGGTTTTTCGCTAACATTCTCGGGACACCCCACAATTTAAAGAATTAGCGTCAACCTAGAGATTTTTATCTGGAGTACTTAATCTAATCTACGGTATCTAAAAATTCTTCGAAATAAAGCTTCAGTCGGCTTCAGTGATAGAGCTCGCGTTAAGGGTCGCTTGTTCGACTCCAAAAAATCAATTTTTTTTAACTTTATGTAATTACCTTCTAGAGTTAAACCAAAAAATTAAAAGAAAAGCGAAAATTAAAAAATTTATACGACTTTGAAGAATAAGTTACAATTTTCACGAAAAAATTTCGACGTTTTTTTGCAATAAAATTAGTCTAATTTAACTTTTTTCAAAAACACTTTGGTTTAACTAGAAGGTAATTACACAAAGTTAAAGAAAAAAATTGGTTTTTTTGGTTTCAGACAAAAATTACAATCGCTATAAAGTGTAACATACACATTGGAACAACTGGACGGCTTGGCACTACCAACATGACTCCATTTTTAAAACAAAGATGTCAATATTTTTCAATAAAAAAATTATTTTATTTAGTTGAAATAAGCAATAAAAACGTCCTTAAAATTTGTAAGTGATTGGTTTTATTCTATAGCTGAGAAAAAAATTTCTAAAAGTCATGCATTTTTCGGCCTCCTAAAACCAGATTCCCCCCTTAAATGGTCGAAGGTGGAGGAAACCACCCTGCTGGCGGCATCGCCGGTTTGTCCTTGGCCTATCGATGCCCGTTTATACAGTCGTCACACCATCGCACGCTTCTGCACACTTCCTCCGGGGAAGCGACAGCCGCGGTTGCGCGTTCCGAGGTACGGTCGGTGCTGACACCAACTTGTTGCCGTCAATGGGCGCATGCGTTTTTACGGTGTGACAGCACGTGAACGTGGTTGACGCATTCATCTGGGACCCATTCGCCACCCCTCGGGAGCAGTTCCGCGCCGGTCGCAAGCGCGAGCCTCGTGCAAAAATAATTCAATGATAAAGAGCGTCACGAGAGTTACTCGATCCTGCGAGGTCCGAATCTCGAGGGGACCCAACTTCCTTTTCCGCATATCCTCGCGGATTTTGGAAATCTATCCCGATTTGTGCACCATTCACGATTGGAAAACGCGCTTTTGCAAAATCTTTGCAGTCGCGGGTCGACGGGGGGATGTTCCCGTTCTCGGGACTCGGGATGCGACTCGGGGGTGTAGCGCGGGATTGCGTCGCGTCGCGCTCGCGGGAAACGTGTCACGGTCGTTCCGACAGCATCGCCGACGGTATCCCGACGATTGAACGTGTGCCAAGAATTAAGAAAAAATCTCGCGATCGCGCGCGTGCGAATCCCGCGGGCCGGGCGCGGGCGCGGCGGTGCGTGCTTCCCGGGTGCCGCCGTACGACGCGGATTTCCCGGCGACGCGATCGATGCCGAGTGGTTGACGCGCGTGTGCGCGTTAACGACGCACGCGTGCACGTGAGCGCCGACCGCGCCGACGGCCGTGTCGTCTTCGTCGTTGTTCGGCGGCAGGGGTGTGGCGAGGGAGGAAACTCTTTCCGACGCGCGCCCGATGACGTACAAGCACTTGTTTCGGACGATCGTTATCCCGACACGGGCGAGAGCGGACCGCGTCGGAAAACCGTGTATACGCGAGGCGAGTGCGTGCGCGTGGGAAAAAGATTTCCCCGTGTCCGTTTTCGGGGAAAAGGTGCGAAGGATCGATCGCCGGGGCGGCCGGATGCGCTGGCTCTTCTCCAGAGAGCTCGTTCGATCGATCGCCGGATGAGACGTGCCGATTCGTCGAGGATTTTGGCATCGCGATCTGTCCTTTCCGGATTGGAGTAAATGTAGAGAGATTTCGGGAGTTTCCCGTGTAAATTCCTGCAGCGATGTATCATTGAGAGAAACGAGACGCCGCTATCTGTCATATAGAAAAGAAAAGTAGAACGGGCGATTGACTCGATATTTATTTGCTGAGCTACGCGAAGCTGATTTGTGAGGGTCGGTATTTCGAGTGGACCAGATAGTTACGTGAAGATAAATTAAATCAGGCGATCTCTGCAGAATAGAATTTATCTCGTGGCACTGTTAAATATTAAAGGATGAAATTTGAATCAATACTTTTTATTTTTAATTACCATGTGTGTCGAAATTTACTATTTTAACGCAAAACAATGTTATTTTAACCCCATTGGTTTAGTTAAATTGCAGTGGCGACTTGTAGGAATAATTAAAAATAACTTAAATTAAGTATAATTTGACGCTACGAATTTAACAGAGTAGGCTTCGGCAGAATCGAACGCGAATAAAATGTTCGTTTTATAAATAATTCTGCATTCCCTGCTGGTGTGACACACTTTTTTCAGCTTTATGGAACCCGTGTATTTATGGTATTGCTTATAAAATTTTCATTAACTCAATCTACAGGGAATAAAAAAGATTCTTTCAATTAATCTCGAACCTTAATCTTCTCTTACTAAATCTCTTTTTAATATAGAAGATCCAAGATGCGTGTTTTTCAACATCGTCTTCTTTCATGTAATACTATAACAACTTACAAGCATATTTTTATTTTAATTTTACTCGTTAACGTTCTGCTATGATCGAGCTCCGGTCAAACGAGATGTCATAATTTTGATAATGGTTTCCACGATATATCTGACCCGAGCCGGACAACATACACGGTCTGCGTTTCGACGCATTTTAATTGTTAAATATTAAAGAATGAAATTTAAATCGGTACCTTGAGTTAAATAACACTGTTATTTTTAACTACCGCACGTGTGTCAATTTGAGTCATTTTTATTCATTCCTATAAGTCGTCACTGCTTCTATTCAAAATATATTGGTTCAATATTGTTTCTATTCAAAATAATACTGGTTTGCGTGTTAAAATAACAAATTTTAACACACACATGGTTACAAAATGTTATTTTTAACTCCAGGTATCGGTTTAAATTTCATCCTTTTATTCAGCAGCGATATATATACGTTATCATCTCAATTTGTTTGGCTAATGTTCCAATTGCCGCGATGCATCAAACGAGACGTCATCATATTTTGATAGTGGATCGAATAATTCCGTGAGTTGATCCCGAGCCGACCAACATATGGTTCGCATTTCGGATTTGCATATTAAAAGGGAAGAGATATAATAAAAGACAAGATTAATATATCCCATGCTTGAAATTCATTCGCGGGAGAATGTAGTTCGCATTGAGATGTTTCTTTTTATGTTCCACGTAAATACAGTTTTCGCATATATATTCCAGTATACATGCCATATAAGCGCGGGCCTGCGAAGCTGGGAGAGGTGAAGTGGTGCGCGACGGAAATGCTAATCGCCTCGTTTTAGCACGGCGATCGTTCGACAAACGAGCGCGCGAACGTTTCGCGTGCGAGCGGAGGAGACGGAGGAGACGTGTAATAACGGCGGGATTACGCGACCGCCCACTATCGCGTAACCGTATTACGTAATCGTTATCTCCCCGGAAAGGAAAAACATACTCCGGCGTGGCGTAGTGCGTCGCCGAGTTTTTGACGGGTCGCGCGCGAGCGAGCGGTCGGGAGAAATCGATAATCCGTCGTGCGTAATTAAATACCGTCGCGTCGCGTCGCGCTGCCTGCCGTCTCCCCTGCGACGACGACCCTCATTTACTTATCTCCCGTGTGGATCCGTCGATCCTTCATATCGGACGTCGTACCGAACACTTGCCGTAAATGACTTGGCAGTCAAACTTGTCGAAGCTAAACGTCACGCTACACACGTATACCTACTTATACAGGGTGTCCCGTTGCTGCTGCGTTTAACGTCGAACGTCGAGCCAGCTTCTTCGAGCAATCCGGATGAGATGAAACTTTCCTTGACGAAGTAGCACTTATTATAAATTTTATTATACAATTTTATTGTAATTTACAATAATTTATAACTGTTAAATTCGTAGTGTCAAATTATATACTCAATTTGAGTCATTTTTAACATTTTTATAAATCACTGGTTCTACTCGAAATATGTCGTTAATTTAACTAAAACAATGATAATTTAACCAAACCAATAATGGAGTTAAAATAATTTTGTTTCGTGTTGAAATACTCAAAGTGTCGTGGTTTAAGAGTGTGTTTCGTCCTTTAATATTTAATTAATAACGGTGTACAATTATCTTATTATTATAAATATTTATATGTTTGTGTCAAAGTACCGCGTCTCGGGAAGACCGATAAAATACGCACGTACACCCTGTATAAGATACGTCGCGAAGCACGTGACGGAGACGTCGCGCGTCGTCGTCGGCGCGTCGCGTCGTCGGTGCGATGTGTGGCGATGGTGGCGATGCAACGCGCGACGCGTCGCGATGACAGTGCATCGGTGCGGAGTGCGGACTTTCCTTCGCGTCATCCTTGCGAGTCCGTTTTCGCCGAGCGTTCGCCGAACGTTCGTCCAAAAGTTTGCGAGTATATAACCGCGGATAATCGCTCGTCGCGATAACCCGGCCGATTTATCCGGCGGGGAGACCGTTTCCTCGAGCTCGCCTCGACATAACCTCAAAAGCTAACCGCGACTGGAGGCGCGGCGCGTCGCGGACGTCCGTCCGTCCGTTCCCGTTCCCTCTTCTCCCCGAACGGAAGCGAACGCGACGCGCACCGACGTCGTTGCGCGGCACGTCGCGCGCGACGATCGATGCAATTAAAGGAGGAGAATTATTCATCGGGGGGGCTTTGCAGGCGATCCGAGCCGCGCCGCCGGAGCCGACGTCGTTTCCCCGGTCGTCGGCGTCTTCTCCTCGTGCCGTCGCCGTTTTCCCCGATGCGGCGACGCCGCTGCTGTTACTCCGATCCGGCCGCCCCACGGGCTCCGATCTCGGTGCCGCACGCGTGAGAGAGAAAGAATAAGAGCGGGAGAGAAAGGGGGGAGAGAGAGAGAGAGAGACGTTCGTATACTACGGAGGCCGAACGTGAATCGGCAAGGGCGTAGCGCGCGTGCAGACATGTGAGAAACGTCAAATATATATACGTGTGCGCGTGCGTGCCGGAAGGGAAGAGAGAAATAGAGATAGAGAGAGATCCTCGGCGAAAACGTCTTTAAAATACGCGTGACGGTCATGGAAGTCGCCGTCACGAAGCTGGTGCAGTGGTTCAACGAACTCAGGTCCCGGGTGCACCTTTACCTGCACGCCCAGATCCGTAAGTCGTCGTCGTCGGTCGTCGTCGAGGAGGAGCGCGCGCGGGGGAGGAGTCGATCGAAGCTAAATAGTTAAAGCTCATACGGGAATGCCCGTCATCGTTACCACGTGGAACTACGCGAACGATCGTTCACTGGGTGATTTCCACCTGGTGAATTCGTACAACGATTTAACAACGCTTATCGGGGAAGATCCCTTCTTTGTACGCTTTCGGAGAATTTTCCAACAATTTTCGCGTGGCCGGGATTTCAGTTTAACGCATTGCACTCTCTTGCGTTATCTCCGTGATACAAGGCCCCAACAATAGTGGCGCCGATATTTCTCGAGCCAAGAATTTTTAATTGATAAAGATTATTTCTTATTTTGATTCAAGAATGTATCTGGTGGTAAATGTATATATAACGCATTTGTAAATATACGTAGCATTATCACGAATTATTATACACAGGTATACTTTCTAATATTATTAATATATAATTTATGTGTAATATTTTTGTATAAAATAATGTACATTATTAGGAATTAATTGTAATAAATCGCATGAGTTTGCGAACGTCCAAGTCTTTCCGAACACTGAATTACGTCGTAGCTAAAAGTTCCCGTGTTGGATTATTAATTGAGCGCGCTTATCTCCTCTTTTCTGTTGTTACCGCTTTTCTTTTATTCCGCACTGACGTATATAGCTGCTATTCCCGAGTCGGCGCGGCAAGTGTTCTAAAATTGTGAAAGTCTATATTCTACGATAGCAATAAAAATCAAAAAGCAATAAAGTGCGCGAAATATCGTGCTAATTAAAATATACAGACTTCAGTTGCGGAAGGTTCGCTTTTAAATGTGCAAAATACACAGAGCTTCTCTGTTAATAAAATCAAAATATATCTGACAATGTTAATTCAAGATGTATTTGATTGACGATTGTGATTTAGTTCTTCCCGCTTATCCGACGTCGAGGAAAAATAAATAATATTCTGATAATGTTAACTCAAGATGTATTTGATTGTGATTTAGTTCTTCCTTATCCGACGTCGAGGGCAAATAAATAAAGTGGTTATACATAGCTATATACAGCGAACATCTAAAGTCAGCGTATTACGTCTCTCGCGATAAGCGATAGGTGCAAATTACGCATGCACGACGATAAACTGAAGCCTCTTGCGTAAATCGCGCTCGCGGCGCGCATCGATCAGGAATATACACACCGCGATTTTCACGGCCGTATTGTTCATCTTTCAAAGTTTACCGAGTTTACGTATGATACTTTAATAGCGGTCATTTGTTGCGAATTGTTCGTGTCGCGGCACAACTGTCGGTCCAATCGCTCGATGGGCGGAACGCGTTACACGGCCGCGGCGGGACGGCTGTAGAATAATTATATCCGAGCACGATATACGAATGTCATTTATATCTCGGGCATAATAACGCTCGTACGATTGGAATCTCCGATAAAGTAGCGTGACTTTATTCTTTACGTTAACCTTTCCTTCGGCCGAGGGTATATATTTCTGTATCTGACGAGTGGAGAAATGCGGGTCTATAGAGGGTCTAGAGACGCGATCGTTTCGCGGGGGGTGGTGCCTGCGGGAAAATGTAAAACGATGTCGATTCCTTTCCGAGATAAGTTGAACGAGTAATAATTTCCTGTGAGAAATCTTTCTTGCTCACGGAAAGGAATTGCAAAATGAAAATTGAGAACGTTTGATTAAATTATTCATGAAATTGAATATTTCACTTGGATAATTATTCATTATGTTAAATATTCCAATAAATTATTGATTAAATTGAGACTTGGAAAATATATAGATACATGGATATATATATGACTACGAGACACGTGGCGTTGTAGCGGGTTAATTATTGATCGCGACTCCGAATTTAAATGAAGAAGGAAAATCGAAATCTATAATACAGAGGCTTAAGCTCGAGATTAGAAAAATGTCGTATATGTCGTATAAAATTAAATTGGATTTTTCCTGCGTTGCAGTTGGCCCGGTAAGGGCGGAAAATGGTGGCTCACAGGGCGACGATCAGCTAGCCGGGCAACAGAATGACGGCGAAGAGAGGGTCATTTTCGTCAATGCCCCTCATCAGCCGGCGAAATACAGAAACAATCACGTTACTACCGCCAAGTATTCATTTCTGTCGTTCGTACCCCTGTTCCTGTTCGAACAATTTCGCCGCTACAGTAACTGCTTTTTCCTGTTCATCGCACTCATGCAGGTAGAGTGTTGCGCGCAGAAGTATATATACGGATATAACGGGATAAATTCTTCAACAATTCTTTTTCAATAGATGCTTCTAAAGCAGATTTACTGCTAGAACAATCAACCCCGAAAATAACAGATTTTAAATTTCTTATTTTAAATTACAAAAATTATTAAGGTACGTGCTTTTGTTGGCTGGATATTATACTAACTTTTGTCAAGATAAAAAAATTATGATATATATCAATTTATTTTCCTTCAACCATCAACCTCTAATTTCGAAGTTCTCTATGTAAAATGTCTACTACGTCAAAATAACGTTGGCTGTTCTAGCGTTAAATTAAAGAATAATCCGTTTGATGTATTCTCGTTGAATTTCTGGCTGTGTTCAGTACTGTCAACGGCGTTTAACATTCTTCCTGATTTAAATTTTAGCAAATACCAGACGTATCTCCGACAGGACGCTGGACAACATTGGTTCCGCTGATTTTCATCCTCAGCGTGTCCGCTTTGAAAGAGATAGTCGAGGACGTTGTACGTATATTCGTTATAATTTTATATATTTGTTATATATTTTTCGTTATTATATGACCCGTAATTCAATGAGAGGTATTTGTCAATTTTTAGAAGAGGCACAGAGCGGACGATGAAACAAACATGAGAGAGGTGGAGGTGCTGAGGGAAGGGCGCTGGCAGTGGATACAGTGGCGCGCCATAGCCGTCGGGGATGTGGTTAAGGTTTGCCTGTTTTCACCAAGATCATTCGTGTGATGATAATTAATCGTCGAATACGTCCCTTCGCTAGAGTCGCCCTTTTTAATATGCATAGGTTCACAACAACACTTTCTTCCCCGCTGACTTGATTATGTTGTCGTCGTCGGAACCACAGGGTATGTCCTTCATAGAGACCGCCAACCTGGACGGCGAGACGAATCTGAAGATTCGACAGGCCCATTCCGACACTGCCAATCTCTTAGATACCGCGGAATTAATGAATTTTCACGCGAACATTCAATGCGAGCCGCCCAACAGGCATTTATACGAGTTTCACGGAGTCCTACGGGAGACCAATAAACAGTAAGACCACAAATATACCATTGCCATAAAGTACATTTCTCGACATTTCTTTTCTCTGCACGCTTTGCTTGCGTCAATTCGTCGTTATTTAATTCCAATTAATATAAAAGATAATTTCTCTCCCATATCACTTTATTCTTTGTATCAATTCGTTCTCCAGTAATTTATGAAGCTTCTATTATATTTATTATGTATCGTATTTTTATTAATGAAAATGTCTTGGCATTTGTTAAAATCTTGACAGTTTTATATCGTGCGACAATTAATGCGCCGTTATATGTTACAAGCGTTGTTCTTTCACAGGAGTGTAGCTTTAGGGCCCGATCAATTGTTACTTCGTGGCGCGATGTTGCGGAACACACGGTGGGTGTTCGGTGTAGTCATATACACGGGACACGATACGAAACTCATGCAGAATAATACCGCGACAGCGCCGTTAAAGCGATCCACCCTGGATCGGTTGATCAACACGCAGACACTGATGCTATTTTTCATACTTCTTCTGTTGTGCATTCTTTCCGCGATATTCAACGCCGTGTGGACGAACGCCAACAAAGAAGGCCTCTGGTACCTGGGATTGCAAGGTAAATACGTGGCACACGCGGGCACTCTCGAGGATGTTCGAGCTTCGTTTTTCTTCTCATTGCAGAGGAAATGACTAAGAACTTCGCTTTCAATCTACTGACGTTTATTATTCTCTTCAATAATTTAATACCGATATCGCTGCAAGTGACGCTCGAGGTAGTGAGATTCGTTCAGGCTACGTTTATTAACATGGACATAGAAATGTATCACCCGGAAACGAACACTCCGGCAATGGCTCGTACGAGTAACCTGAACGAGGAACTCGGGATAGTTAAGTACATATTCACGGATAAAACCGGCACCCTTACGAAGAACGTCATGGAGTTTAAGCGGTGTTCAGTCGGCGGAAGATTATATGAGTAAGTTCCATGCCAACGGTATATCTTTTTTTCTCTACTGTGAATTCTGACAATTCAAATACTCATTTTCCCGAATGTAAACATTTTACAGTTTGCCAAATCCTTCAAACGGCCACGGAAGTACGAGTGACAGCAATTGCGATTTAATTAAGGATATTTTGGAAGGAAGAGCCGTGCGGGACCCCTCGAATCCTATCGACAAGAAGAAAGCGGAGCACGCGGCCATACTTCACGAGTTTATGGTCATGTTATCAGTTTGCCACACGGTTATTCCCGAAAAAATAGACGATTCCATAATCTATCACGCTGCGTCTCCTGGTAAAAATCGTCTGCGAATATTTTTGCTAGCACAATACGGCGTTTAACGAGTTACGTTATCATTCTTCCTTCTTTATGTTAGATGAAAGAGCGCTGGTAGATGGGGCACGTAACTTTAACTACGTGTTCGACATGCGAACGCCCAGCTACGTGGAAATCAAAGCTCTAGGCGAGACGCAGCGATATGAAATCCTGAACGTTATAGAATTTACCTCGGCCAGGAAGCGTATGTCGGTGATCGTGAAAACGCCCGAGGGAAAGATTAAAATTTTTTGCAAAGGCGCGGACTCGGCTATTTACGAAAGATTGATGTCGGCTTCTTTAGAAACTAGCGATCTTGATTTAGAACACGCGGATGATTTTCGTGAGACGACCCTAGAGCATTTGGAAGCTTTCGCCACGGACGGATTGCGAACGCTTTGTTTCGCCTCCGCGGAAATACCCGAAAATGTTTATCAGGTGTGTATTCCATCTTGTTTTGGAAGAGTGAATTTAATAAATTGTAGTATTGAATTAATAACTTTCGATAACTTTTCACAGTGGTGGCGCGAATCGTATCATAAAGCGTCGATCAGTGTTAGGAATCGCGAAACTATGTTGGATCAAGCTGCGAATTTTATTGAGAGTAAACTCACGTTATTAGGGGCAACTGCAATTGAAGATCAACTACAAGATCAAGTATAGAATATTATTAACTAATTAAATAGCGTCAATGAAACTTATTACTTATTACATTTCTTTCAATATCGCATAATTTTAGGTTCCAGAAACGATACAGGCTTTTATACAAGCTGATATCCATGTCTGGGTATTGACGGGAGATAAGCAGGAAACCGCCCTAAATATCGGTTACTCGTGTAAATTGATAACGCACGGAATGCCACTTTACATTATTAATGAATCTTCTTTGGATGTAAGTAGGTGATTATCGAAGTTTTAAACCTTTAGTCGACCTAACGTAAAACGTCTTACGTAATATGTCTCACAGAAAACAAGAGAAGTCATCATCCAACGCTGTCTTGATTTTGGGATTGACTTAAAATGCAAAAACGAAGTAGCCCTGATTATAGACGGCAGTACGTTGGACTATGCTTTGTCTTGCGACATCAGGATGGAGTTTTTGGAATTATGTTCAGCTTGCAAAGTCGTCATCTGTTGCAGAGTATCGCCGATTCAAAAAGCTGAGGTAACATTTTAATTCTAATGTTTGAATTTACATAATGTTCGATCAATCGCAATGTTCCGACTTCTTTCATTTAGGTGGTTGACTTAATCACGAGTAACAAGAAAGCGGTGACACTTGCGATTGGGGATGGCGCGAACGATGTGGCCATGATACAAAAAGCTCACATCGGCGTCGGTAAGTTTTATCGTCCGTATCAATTTTCGTCGAATATTTTTATATCGTTGAAACATCGCGATGTTCCGTTTGTCGCAGGCATCTCGGGTGTGGAGGGTCTTCAAGCGGCCTGTGCCTCGGATTACTCCATCGCACAGTTTCGTTTCTTGAAACGTCTGTTATTCGTTCACGGTTCTTGGAATTATAGCAGAATGTGTAAATTAATCTTGTATTCGTTTTACAAGAATATTTGTTTATATGTTATCGAATTATGGTTTGCCATCTATTCCGGCTGGTCCGGACAGATCCTTTTCGAAAGATGGTCAATTGGACTTTACAACGTGGTAAGTTTTTAAAAACTATACAATAATATTTTGCTAAAAAAAAAAAAAGTTAAAATTCTATTTTCAATTATTTTGGTGTATTTTTTAGGTTTTTACCGCTGCTCCTCCATTAGCTATGGGTCTCTTTGACAAAGTGTGTTCCGCGGAAACTCACTTGGCTCATCCGGGATTGTACGCGACGAAGAATAACGGCGAGTCATTCTTCAATATTAAAGTAAATATGTTTCTATACAAATCATGTTAAATTTAAAAATGTAACAGTGTTCCTAAATGTATCTATGTGTTCAAACAGGTATTTTGGGTATGGATTATAAATGGGCTGATTCATTCGTCGCTATTGTATTGGCTGCCGCTAATGGCTTTGAAGCAAGACGTAGCTTGGGCGAACGGTAGAGACGGTGGCTATCTTCTACTAGGAAACTTTGTCTATACCGTAAGTCTCATACATTCTTTACATTGTGATCTTGTCAAAGAGATTATCTACGTATCATGTGGTTTCTCAGTATGTTGTAGTAACGGTATGCGCGAAAGCGGGTCTAATAATAAACTCATGGACATGGGTCACCCACTTGGCGACATGGGGATCTATTATACTCTGGTTCTTATTTATTTTAATATATAGGTAAGATTTTCTTGACGTAATATCTCGTTATAAGCTTTCTAACACGTAATACGTAATAACACGTAATACGTTTAATGTGTTTTTGTTTTTGCAGTAATTTTTGGCCCGTCTTGAACGTCGGCGCTGTGATGCTGGGCAATGATAGAATGTTATTTTCTTCGCCTGTTTTTTGGCTGGGACTCATATTAATACCTACCGCGGTATTACTACTGGATGTCACAGTAAAGGCGTAAGTATGCATGCTACTAAGCGTTCGCGCGCGCGGACGATATATCTATATTTTGTACTTATATGGCGATGGTTTCTATCGTGTATCTAGAGTGAGGAATACTATTTGGAAGTCCGTAACAGAAGCAGCCCGAGAGAATGAAATCAAGAAATCTGATCCTGGTGATATATTCAACAATCAGGATTACAGAAGCTCGTAAGTGCCTCCATTTCTTTTGTTAAAGACTAACACATAGAAAATACGCAAGGTTACATTTCAAATAACAGAAGAGGTGCTTTCCAATATTTTTCAAATACTTAGTGAAAGGTTGCATTATTATTATTACGGATAATTTAGGCTGTTCGAAAGATAAAGTATTGATTTATTATAAATTTCTTTCGAAAGGATTTGCATATATTGCAGAAAAGGATATAATACCCGTTATTGATGCATGAATCATTCCAATAATCATATATATTTTGTTATGTTGATTTATCGAAACTATGCATGGCTTTCTAGGTTCTAGCTCCATTTTCGCGTAATATTTATACTTGAAAACAGATTTACATTGCCTGAGTGGTCTGATTAAAACTGTGGACAAAAATCTTCTATTTTTTTTGGTACATTTAGGTGCATGTATGTAACAACTATCTATCTAATCTAATGTAATTACGGGAAACTTACTCCAGTTTTCCCAAACTAACACTGATGCCGTTTGTCTGCTCGCTTGCGTGTTAATCATTTATCGGAATGCTTGTAAGTGACAAACGTTTTATAGTACCAATATCGTTGTCTCCTAATCGAGCAGATAAATATGAATTATGACAGGAGGT